>NC_053493.1:427113443-427116694 GCF_905171775.1 Rana temporaria | reverse complement strand
TATTATAGAGAGATCTCTGGGTGATACATTGTATATTATAGAGAGATCTCTGGGTGATACATTGTATATTATAGAGAGATCTCTGGGTGATACATTGTATATTATATGAGAGATCTCTGGGTGATACATTGTATATTATAGAGAGATCTCTGGGTGATACATTGTATATTATAGAGAGATCTCTGGGTGATACATTGTATATTATATGAGAGATCTCTGGGTGATACATTGTATATTATAGAGAGATCTCTGGGTGATACATTGTATATTATATGGAGATCTCTGGGTGATACATTGTATATTATAGAGAGAGATCTCTGGGTGATACATTGTATATTATATGAGAGATCTCTGGGTGATACATTGTATATTATATGGAGATCTCTGGGTGATACATTGTATATTATATGAGAGATCTCTGGGTGATACATTGTATATTATATGGAGATCTCTGGGTGATACATTGTATATTATAGGAGATCTCTGGGTGATACATTGTATATTATATGAGAGATCTCTGGGTGATACATTGTATATTATATGGAGATCTCTGGGTGATACATTGTATATTATAGAGAGATCTCTGGGTGATACATTGTATATTATATGGAGATCTCTGGGTGATACATTGTATATTATAGAGAGATCTCTGGGTGATACATTGTATATTATATGAGAGATCTCTGGGTGATACATTGTATATTATAGAGAGATCTCTGGGTGATACATTGTATATTATAGGAGAGATCTCTGGGTGATACATTGTATATTATATGGAGAGATCTCTGGGTGATACATTGTATATTATATGAGAGATCTCTGGGTGATACATTGTATATTATATGAGAGATCTCTGGGTGATACATTGTATATTATATGGAGAGATCTCTGGGTGATACATTGTATATTATATGGAGAGATCTCTGGGTGATACATTGTATATTATATGAGAGATCTCTGGGTGATACATTGTATATTATATAGAGAGATCTCTGGGTGATACATTGTATATTATATGGAGATCTCTGGGTGATACATTGTATATTATAGAGAGATCTCTGGGTGATACATTGTATATTATAGAGAGATCTCTGGGTGATACATTGTATATTATATGGAGATCTCTGGGTGATACATTGTATATTATAGAGAGATCTCTGGGTGATACATTGAACTGTTTAGGGGCGGAGTTACATCCCTTGGACTGTGATTGGTGGTGTCCCGTCAGGTACATTTCCTGAGCCCCTGCGGTGCTTTTATTGGATTGTAGTGTAAATAGGAGGCGTGGCGTCTTTTGGCCCCTCCCCCGGATCTCACATAGAAGAGGACCTGTCATGTTTATTTTCCTCCAGAATGGGAATAAAAGTCGCCCAATTTTTATTTTTTGTCAAAATAAAAAGTTAAAGATTTTTTTTTTTTTTTTTAAGCGCCCCGTCCCGCCAGTCTCTCGTGCAGAAGCTCCGGCGTATTAAAACGGCGTTCAGACCGCACATGTGAGGTATCGCCGCGATCGTTGGAACGAGAGCGATAATTCTAGCTCTGGACCTCCTCTGTAACTCACAACATGCAACCTGTAGAATTTTTTTAGATGTCACCTATTGAGATTTTTTAAGGGTCAAAGTTTGTCGCCATTCCACGAGCGGAGCGCCATTTTGAAGCGCGACGTGTTGAGTATCCATTTACTCGGCGTAACATTATCTTTCACAATATAAAAAAAATGAATTGGAGGAACTTTACTGTTGTCTTATTTTTTTTATTTTTTTTTTAGGGTTAAAAAAAAGTGTTTGTAAGACGGCTGCGCAAATACGGTGTGACAAAGTATTGTAACGACCGCCATTTTATTCTCTGGGGTGTCCGGGGGGGAACAAATAAATATATACATTTTATTGATGAACACCAAATCTGAAAAATAGGCCCGGTCCTGAAGTGGTTAACCCCCCCCCCCCCCCCAATACAGGGCACTGCCCCCTCCCCCGCCTGGACCAATTATCAGCTTTCAGTTCCTTCACACTGTGAATTGCGCGGTCATGTGACTCGGCACCCAAATGACATTTTTTTTTTTTTTTTTTTTCCACACAAATGGAGATTTCTTTTGGTATTTAATCTCTGCAAGGTTTTTTTTTTTTTTTTTTTTTTTCTAAACCGTTGGAGGGGGAAAAAAAGACCAAAAAAAAAAGGTGTTTCTGTTTTATAGAATTTTGTAAATAAGTACGGTAATTTTTCTCCGCTGATGAGGCGGCACTTATTAGGTGGTAAGGATGGGCAGCACTGATGGGTGGTAAGGATGGGCAGCACTGATGGGTGGTAAGGATGGGCAGCACTGATGGGTGGTAAGGATGGGCATGGATGGGCAGCACTGATGGGTGGTAAGGATGGGCATGGATGGGCAGCACTGATGAGGCACTAATATGTGGCACTTATGGACACTGCTCAGGTGGTACTAATGAGGCTGCACTGATGGCCGCTGATGGGTGGTAAGGATGGGCAGCACTGATGAGGCACCAATATGTGGCACTTATGGACACTGCTCAGGTGGTACTAATGAGGCTGCACTGATGGCCGCTGATGGGTGGTAAGGATGGGCAGCACTGATGGGGAAGATGTCTTGACTAAAAAAATGATTATGGACTCTCCTCTTCTCTTCTCTGCCTGAGGAGAGGAATGCTGATAACTGTCATTTCCCCATTACACTGTGATTGGACACCGCTGATCACATGGTAAAGGGCCTAAATGATTGGCTCTTTACTGTGATCAGTGATGCAGTGTGTCTGAGGGACGGAGTGACGCGATGTGCGCCCAGTTATGAAGCCCCCCGGACCGGCCGATAGATCGGGTGGGAAGTGGTTAAAGCACAGCTGACTCCTCCTGTTGTTGTATAAGGTGGGGGGTCCCCTGGATAAGGGAGTTCCTGGATTCTGGGTGGGGTCCCCTGGATTGTAGGGGGGTCCGGGATTGTGGTGAGTCCCCGGGTTGTGGGGGGGTCCCTGGATTGTAGGGAGTCCCTGGATTGTGTGGGGTGTCTGGATTGTGGGGGGGGGTGGGGCCCTGGATTGTAGGGGGTTCCGGATTGTGGGTGGGGGGATCCCTGGATTGTAGGGAGTCCCTGGATTCTGGGGGGGGGTTGTCCCTGGATAAGGGAGTTCCTGGATTCTGGGTGGGGTCCCCGGTTTGTAGGGAGTGCCCGGATTCTGGGTCGGGTCCCTAGATTGTGGGGGGGGTCCTTGGATTGTAGGCGGTCCCTGGATTGTGGG
>NC_053493.1:426950943-427108443 GCF_905171775.1 Rana temporaria | reverse complement strand
GGGGGAGCCAGGCACAGGTATGAGGGGCAGGCATGGGGAGGGGGGCCAGACACAGGTATGGGAACAAGGCAAAAGTAGGGAAGCCAGGCACAGGTATGGGGAGGCAGACACAGGTATGAGGGGGGGGGGGAGCCAGGCACAGGTATGAGGGGCAGGCATGGGGAGGGGAGGCAGACACAGGTATGAGGGGGGAGCCAGGCACAGGTATGAGGGGCAGGCATGGGGAGGGGAGGCAGACACAGGTATGAGGGGGGAGCCAGGCACAGGTATAAGGGGCAGGCATGGGGAGGGGAGGCAGACACAGGTATGAGGGGGGGAGCCAGGCACAGGTATGAGGGGCAGGCATGGGGAGCCAGACACAGGTATGGGAACAAGGCAAAGGTAGGGAAGCCAGGCACAGGGTAGGGACTAAGCCCTAGTTTGGCAGAGGTGGGGGAGCTGGGCACGGGGTAGGGACTGGGCAATCGTTTGGCAGAGGTGGGGGAGCTGGGCACGGGGTAGGGACTGGGCAATAGTTTTGGGGGGGGGGGCACAGTTGGGAAGTCGGGTGCTGACAGCTGCCCCATAACCATTTCCAGGCGGCATTGGATGACGTGTGTGTCGCTCCTCTTACCCTCCTGTCTTCTCCAGGTCAGAGCGAGGAAGGTGAGAGGAGGATGCCCTGAGAATGGAGGCCCAGGATCAGTACCGGGAGTATCAGAGGCTGCAGGACTTTGAGGAGGACTCTCCCCCCGGAGAAGAGGACCTGATAGTACATGTGCCGGAGGCCGTGAAAGGTCAGTGCCAAATATACCGGAAACTGATATACAACATGTATGTGGGGGCGGGGGGGTGTATACATTATACTGCATGTATGGTGGGGGGAAGGGGGTGTATACAATATACTGCATGTATGTGGGGGGGGGTGTATACATTATACAACATGTATGGTGGGGGGAAGGGGGTGTATACAATATACTGCATGTATGTGGGGGGGGGTGTATACATTATACAACATGTATGGTGGGGGGAAGGGGGTGTATACATTATACAACATGTATGTGGGGGGGGGGGTATACATTATACAACATGTATGTGGGGGGAAGGGGGTGTATACAATATACAACATGTATGCAGGGGGGGGGGGGGTGTTTACAATATAGTACATGTATGGACTGATCATGCTGACCCATCCCCCCCCCCCCTGCAGACTCCTGGCATCACATCAAGAACCTGGACAACTTCTTCACCAAGATATCCTTTACAGGGTCTGCTGTGGGAGGGGGGAGGGGGGAGACAAACCCAAAAACACAGAACACCTTCCACTAAGAACCAATAATTACAAAGTACAGATCAATTCTTGCCTTGTAGCGCCGGTGTCCTGGGCTCCATCCCCAGCATGGAGTTTGTATGTTCTCCTCGGTTTGTAGGGACTCTTCCCTCAATGTTGGGAGCAGCCGAGATGTACAGGAACCACAAGTTTCAGCACTCCCTGGTGACTTTTGGGCTCCATTCACAAAGCGGCTTCTTGCTGCATCTGAGTGTGCCGTAAGATACCGCACCTCAACGCAGTCATGCCGTATTTTAGTAGTAAAAGCCGGTGGCAGTTTACCGTTGGCGGTAGCCGGAGTCATTTAGGAACCATGACATCCATTTACAACCTGTGCTAAGGAGTGGACGGCCGCCGCATCCTTAAAGTGGAGTTCCACCCTGATTTTATTTTTATTTTTCCCCAAAAAAATCTAAAGAAAATTAGAAAAAAAAAATAGAACCTTTTATTTTATTTTTTTATACTCCCCAGAAAGGGCGGTTGCTATGCTCTTCTGCCTCTTCCTCCACCGCGGTGTCTTCTGGTGAATGGGATGCACTGCATTCTGGGAACTGTGTGTATCCCAGGAGGCAGCCGCCCATTCACAAAGCGCCGCAGGAAACGGGCAGTGAAGCCGTAAGTCTTCACTGGCTGTTTCCCTTAGTGAGAATGGAGGCGCCAGGACCGAGCGATTGCCGTTGGGGGGGCCGACATCGCGGGCGAGTAGGACAGGTAAGTGTCCTTATTAAAAGTCAGCAGCTGCAGTGTTGGTAGCTGCTGACTTTTAAAAAAAAAAATTGCGGATGGAACCCTGCTTTAACCAATTACTGTCATGGTTGCTAAGGAGTGGACGGCCGCCACATCCTTAACAACCAATTACTGTCATGGTTGCTAAGGAGTGGACGGCCGCCACATCCTTAATCAATTACTGTCATGGTTGCTAAGGAGTGGACGGCCGCCACATCCTTAATCAATTACTGTCATGGTTGCTAAGGAGTGGACAGCCGCTGTATACTTAACCAATTACTGTCATGGTTGCTAAGGAGTGGACGGCCGCCACATCATTAATTAATTACTGTCATGGTTGCTAAGGAGTGGACGGCCGCCACATCCTTAATCAATTACTGTCATGGTTGCTAAGGAGTGGACAGCCGCTGTATACTTAACCAATTACTGTCATGGTTGCTAAGGAGTGGACGGCCGCTGTATACTTAACCAATTACTGTCATGGTTGCTAAGGAGTGGACGGCCGCTGTATACCTAACCAATTACTGTCATGGTTGCTAAGGAGTGGACGGCCGCTGTATACTTAACCAATTACTGTCATGGTTGCTAAGGAGTGGACGGCCGCTGCATCCTTAACTGATGAGTCATCCGCTGTCAGCGTGGGGGCCCCCCCAAATCCGAGCCAGGGTCCTGAGGGGAACCCCCTTTCCAACATGTTTTTAAAAATGGCGTGGGGTCCCCGCCAGAATCCATATCAAATTATTATTAATAATAATATAATATCTGAGTATTTAGCCTGGCAGGTCACCCAGTACACATCCCATAAACACCGCATTCCTCCATCACTACTTCATCACCACATACATTTCATTATTTACTTCCTTCTACGAGTTGAACGCCGCCTCATGCGTTATTTACCAAGCGTTTTGCGGTAAATATCGCAGAGCGGTATAGTGAAGGGACAGATTGAGGATTGCAGGCGGTGTTTAGGGAAAATGTCGGGACATAAAAATGCCCCATGTGAGATGATTTGGTGAATGGAGTCCAATGTCAATGGGGGGGCAATTTGCACCATTTTACGTGGTCCTGTCCAGAAAGTGGAATTTAAATTACTTGTTATTGCTTCATCTCCCATCTGATCAATGTTTATAAACAATGTTACTTTGTATCACTCATCTGATCAATGTTTATAAACAATGTTACTTTGTATCACTCATCTGATCAATGTTTATAAACAATGTTACTTTGTATCACTCATCTGATCAATGTTTATAAACAATGTTACTTTGTATCACTCATCTGATCAATGTTTATAAACAATTTAGCTAGATTCACGTACGTTGCCGCAACTTTGTGGCGGCGTAGCTTAAGGAATTTAAGCTACGCCGCCGTAAGTTAGCGAGGCAAGTACATGATTCACAATGTACTTGCCTGCTATGTTACGGCGGCGTAGCCTAAAGCGGTCGGGCGTAAGGGCGCCGAATTCAAATGTGTGTAAGGGGGGCGTGTTTTATGTTAATAAGGCTTGACCTTACATTTTTTACGTTTTTTTTTTTTTTTTATATTGCGCATGCGCCGGGCGCCTACATTTCCCAGTGTGCATTGCGGCTAAGTACGCCGCACGGGCCTATTGATTTTGACGTGGACGTAAACTACGTAAATCCCGATTCACGGACGACTTACGCAAACAACGTAAAAATTTCGAATTTCGACGCGGGAACGGCGGCCATACTTAACATTACTATTCCATGTAGGGCCTAGCTCTAACTTTAGGCGGCCTATCTCGAACGTAAACGGCGTAAAAGTACTGCGTCGGCCGGGCGTACGTTCGTGAGTCAACGTATCTACTCATTTACATAATCTACGCCGACCGCAATGGAAGCGCCACCTAGCGGCCGTCCGAAATATTGCAATCTAAGATACGACGGCTTGCGCCATCCTATCTTAGATATGTTTAAGTGTATCTCTGTTAGAGAATACACTTAAACATAAGTCGGCGTAGATTCAGAGTTAGGTCGACTTATCTACTGATACGCCGGCCTAACTCTACCTGAATCTACCTAAAATGTTACTTTGTATCTCTCATCTGATCAATGTTTATATTTGTATCTTTCTAAACTCCTGTCTGATCAATGTTTATAAACAATGTTACTTTGATCAGACAGGGGAAAGAGATACAAAGTAACACTGGGCCGGATTCAGAGAGTATTTACGCCGGCGTATCTATAGATACACCGCGTAAATTCAAAGCTGCGCCGGCGTATCTTCTTTCTGTATTCAGAAAGCAAGATACGCCGACATTAGCCTAAGATACGACTGGTGTAAGTCTCTTACGCCGTCGTATCTTAGGGTGCATTCTCACGCTGGCCGCTAGGTGTCGCTCCCGTAGTTTTCGGGGTAGAGTATGCAAATTACCTAGTTACGTCGATTCACGAACGAACGTCGTTTACTTTAGGCTTTTTCGGCGTAACGTTGCTCCTGCTATTAGGAGGCGCAGCCAATGTTAAGTATGGACGTCGTTCCCGCTTCGAAATTTGAATTTTTTACGTCGTTTGCGTAAGTCGTCCGCGAATAGGGCTGGACGTAATTTACGTTCACGTCGAAACCAATACGTCGATGCGACGTACTTGAGAGCAATGCACACCTGGGATATTTACGAACGGCGCATGAGCCGTCCGTGTACATCACGTCAGGTCATCACACATTAGCATAAAACACGCCCCCCCCTTCCACATTTGAATTACGCGGGCTTACGCCGGCCCCATTTACGCTACGCCGCCGCAACTTACGGAGCAAGTGCTTTGTGAATACTGCACTTGCTCCTGTAAGTTGCGTCGGCGTAGCGTAAATACAATACGCTGAATCTGCCCCAGTGTTTATAAACATTGATCAGACAGGGGATGGAGAGAGATACAAATATAAACATTGATCCAACAGAGATACAAAAGTAACATTGTTTATAAACATTGATCAGACAGGAGATAGAGAGATACAAAGTAACATTGTTTATAAACATTGATCAGACGGGAGATAGAGAGATACAAAGTAACATTGTTTATAAACATTGATCAGACAGGAGATAGAGAGATACAAAGTAACATTGTTTATAAACATTGATCAGACAGGAGATAGAGAGATACAAAGTAACATTGTTTATAAACATTGATCAGACAGGAGATAGAGAGATACAAAGTAACATTGTTTATAAACATTGATCAGACGGGAGAGAGAGAGAGATACAAAGTAACATTGTTTATAAACATTGATCAGACGGGAGATAGAGAGATACAAAGTAACATTGTTTATAAACATTGATCAGACGGGAGAGAGAGAGATACAAAGTAACATTGTTTATAAACATTGATCAGACGGGAGATAAAGAGATACAAAGTAACATTGTTTATAAACATTGATCAGACGGGAGAGAGAGATACAAAGTAACATTGTTTATAAACATTGATCAGACGGGAGATAGAGAGATACAAAGTAACATTGTTTATAAACATTCATCAGGCGGGAGATAAAGAGATACAAAGTAACATTGTTTATAAACATTGATCAGACAGGAGATAGAGAGATACAAAGTAACATTGTTTATAAACATTGATCAGACGGGAGATGGAGAGAGATACAAAGTAACATTGTTTATAAACATTGATCAGACGGGAGATAGAGAGATACAAAGTAACATTGTTTATAAACATTGATCAGACAGGAGATAGAGAGATACAAAGTAACATTGTTTATAAACATTGATCAGACGGGAGATAGAGAGATACAAAGTAACATTGTTTATAAACATTGATCAGACAGGAGATAGAGAGATACAAAGTAACATTGTTTATAAACATTGATCAGACAGGAGAGAGAGATACAAAGTAACATTGTTTATAAACATTGATCAGACGGGAGATGGAGAGATGCAAAGTAACATTGTTTATAAACATTGATCAGACGGGAGAGAGAGAGAGATACAAAGTAACATTGTTTATAAACATTGATCAGACGGGAGATAGAGAGATACAAAGTAACATTGTTTATAAACATTGATCAGACGGGAGAGAGAGAGATACAAAGTAACATTGTTTATAAACATTGATCAGACAGGAGATAGAGATACAAAGTAACATTGTTTATAAACATTGATCAGACGGGAGAGAGAGAGATACAAAGTAACATTGTTTATAAACATTGATCAGACGGGAGATAAAGAGATACAAAGTAACATTGTTTATAAACATTGATCAGACGGGAGATAGAGAGATACAAAGTAACATTGTTTATAAACATTGATCAGACGGGAGATGGAGAGAGATACAAAGTAACATTGTTTATAAACATTGATCAGACGGGAGATAGAGATACAAAGTAACATTGTTTATAAACATTGATCAGACAGGAGATAGAGAGATACAAAGTAACATTGTTTATAAACATTGATCAGACGGGAGATGGAGAGATACAAAGTAACATTGTTTATAAACATTGATCAGACGGGAGATGGAGAGATGCAAAGTAACATTGTTTATAAACATTGATCAGACGGGAGATAGAGAGATGCAAAGTAACATTGTTTATAAACATTGATCAGACAGGAGATAGAGAGAGATACAAAGTAACATTGTTTATAAACATTGATCAGACGGGAGATGGAGAGAGATACAAAGTAACATTGTTTATAAACATTCATCAGACGGGAGATAAAGAGATACAAAGTAACATTGTTTATAAACATTGATCAGACAGGGGATGGAGAGAGATACAATGTTACTTTGTATATAAATTATTATTTTCCATGCTTGGGTATAGGCTAATCTGCTGCCTTCCCTGGAGGGAGGGGGGGCGGCTTCAATTGAAGCTCCAGTATTAAAAAGTTGTATAGATGTAGGGGGTGGGTAGCGCTTCCTGTCACCTGAAGAGTGATCCTCTACAGTGAGTCACTCTTCATAGGTGAATATGCAACAAACGGGTGATGATCACTCCCGTCGGGACATACGGCACACGTCCTGAAAATAGGTGTTGATAAGTTCAGGCCCGGCACCCTGCCTGCCCATTTCCGCTCACTGGCTGGTTTTCCTTGACCACGGCTGCACATATATCACTTCCACCAGAAGAATGGCTTTGCCTGTATGGTGCTGTCTGACTTCTTTGAACTTGTGTAAGTAGAGTTTGTATATTTTATTCCCAGCATGCTTCTCTCCCTGCATGGTATAGGATCTGAGGAGGGGTGGAGGAGCCCTGCATGGTGTAGGATCTGAGGAAGAGGAGCCCTGCATGGTGTAGGATCTGAGGAGGGGGGAGGAGCCCTGCATGGTATAGGATCTGAGGAGGGGTAGAGGAGCCCTGCATGGTCCCTGCATTATCCAAATAATAAATGTAAGATAAGGTACTCTTACCAACTGGCGTGGACACACTCGTCAGGATCTGAGGAGGGTGGAGGAGCCCTGCATGGTATAGGATCTGAGGAGGAGGGTAGAGGAGCCCTGCATGGTGTAGGATCTGAGGAGGGGTAGAGGAGCCCTGCATGGTGTAGGATCTGAGGAGGAGGGTGGGAGGAGCCCTGCATGGTATAGGATCTGAGGAGGAGGGTAGAGGAGCCCTGTGTGGTGTAGGATCTGAGGAGGGTGGAGCCCTGCATGGTATAGGATCTGAGGAGGGGTAGAGGAGCCCTGCATGGTATAGGATCTGAGGAGGGGTAGAGGAGCCCTGCATGGCGTAGGATCTGAGGAGGAGGGGTAGAGGAGCCCTGCATGGTATAGGATCTGAGGAGGAGGGTAGAGGAGCCCTGTGTGGTGTAGGATCTGAGGAGGGTGGAGCCCTGCATGGTGTAGGATCTGAGGAGGGGGTAGAGGAGCCCTGCATGGTATAGAATCTGAGGAGGGGGTAGAGGAGCCCTGCATGGTGTAGGATCTGAGGAGGGGTAGAGGAGCCCTGCATGGTATAGGATCTGAGGAGGGGTAGAGTAGCCCTGCATGGTGTAGGATCTGAGGAGGGGGTAGAGGAGCCCTGCATGGTGTAGGATCTGAGGAGGGGTAGAGGAGCCCTGCATGGTGTAGAATCTGAGGAGGAGGGTAGAGGAGCCCTGCATGGTATAGGATCTGAGGAGGGGTAGAGGATCTAAGGAGGGGGTAGAGGAACCCTGCGTGGTATAGGATCTGAGGAGGAGGGTGGGAGGAGCCCTGAATGGTGTCGGATCTAAGGAGGGGGTAGAGGAACCCTGCATGGTATAGGATCTGAGGAGGAGGGTGGGAGGAGCCCTGCATGGTGTAGGATCTGAGGTGGAGGAGCCCTGCATGGTGTAGGATCTGAGGTGGAGGGTGGAGGAGCCCTGCATGGTGGAGGGAGCCCTGCATGGCGTAGGATCTGAGGAGGAGGGTGGGAGGAGCCCTGCATGGTGGAGGGAGCCCTGCATGGCGTAGGATCTGAGGAGGAGGGTGGGAGGAGCCCTGCATGGTGTAGGATCTGAGGAGGAGGGTGGGAGGAGCCCTGCATGGTGTAGGATCTGAGGCAGAGGAGGATGGGAGGAGCCCTGCATGGTAGAGGGAGCCCTGCATGGTGTAGGATCTGAGGAGGAGGGTGGGAGGAGCCCTGCATGGTGTAGGATCTGAGGCAGAGGAGGATGGGAGGAGCCCTGCATGGTAGAGGGAGCCCTGCATGGTGTAGGATCTGAGGAGGAGCCCTGCATGATGAAGGGGGTGGGGCAGGGTGGGGGGAGGTTGGATGGAAAGATAATTTCTAAGTCTCCTCTCTTGTTTTCTGCAGCCAGTTCCTGTTTGTTGTCACTTTCACCACCTTCCTCTTCCACTGCGTGGAATACGACGTTCTCTTCGCCAATAAACCCGTCAATCACACGCATTCGGGGACCAGTCCTGAGCGCAACAAGGTGACCCTGACAGATGCCATCCTGTCCGCTCAGCAGTGTGCCCTTCAGTAAGTCCCAGGCATGGGGGAGGGGGGAGGAGGGTTAGTATTGAGGGGCATGTGCCCCTCTTCATTTGGGGAATGTGTAGTATGGACCATTGGATTGTGATAAGTTGTATGCATTCGGTCAGGTTCAGCCATATTTGAAGCTGCATAATACAAAACCCCCTGATGAAGTGCCCAAATCCCTGAAACGTGTTGGATTTCTACCGATTATCTAATCTAATATCATTTTGGACTCGTTCACTATTGGTGTCCTCACTACTTCCTATATAGCTGACCTTGCCTTGGACATGCTCTGGTCAGGGTAATGAATGAGATAGTTGCCCCCCCCTGTGTACATCTGTGTGTCCCTCTGATGACCATCGTCCTGCGTTCTCCAGGATTCAGTCCAGTGGTTGGATCATCTTCCTGCTGGTCATGGCCGCCATCTTCTGGCTCTATCGTCTCGTCAAGATGTTCTGCAACCTGCTGAGTTACTGGGAGATCCGCAAGTTCTACATCCGAGCCCTAAAGATCCCCTCGGTGAGTAGAGGGCGCAACGTGGCGTCCTTTATACTTCATCAATTCCAGTGCCCCATCATTGGGTGTCAGTGGGAGGAATAGTGTCCCATCATTGGTATCAGTGGGAGGAATAGTGTCCCATCATTGGTGTCAGTGGGGGGAATAGTGTCCCATCATTGGTGTCAGTGGGTGGAATAGTGTCCAATCATTGGTGTCAGTGGGAGGAATAGTGTCCCATCATTGGTGTCAGTGGAGGGGAATAGTGTCCCATCATTGGTGTCAGTGGGAGGAATAGTGTCCCATCATTGGTGTCAGTGGGAGGAATAGTGTCCCATCATTGGTGTCAGTGGGAGGAATAGTGTCCCATCATTGGTGTCAGTGGGAGGAATAGTGTCCCATCATTGGTGTCAGTGGGAGGAATAGTGTCCCATCATTGGTGTCGGTGGGAGGAATAGTGTCCCGTCATTGGTGTCGGTGGGAGGAATAGTGTCCCCTCATTGGTATCAGTGGGAGGAATAGTGTCACATCATTGGTGTCAGTGGGAGGAATAGTGTCCCATCATTGGTGTCAGTGGGAGGAATAGTGTCCCATCATTGGTATCAGTGGGAGGAATAGTGTCCCATCATTGGTATCAGTGGGAGGAATAGTGTCCCCATCATTGGTGTCAGTGGGAGGAATAGTGCCCCATCATTGGTGTCAGTGGGAGGAATAGTGTCCCATCATTGGTGTCAGTGAGGGGAATAGTGCCCCATCATTGGTGTCAGTGGGAGGAATAGTGCCCAATCATTGGTGTCAGTGGGAGGAATAGTGTCCCATCATTGGTGTCGGTGGGAGGAATGGTGTCCCATCATTGGTGTCAGTGGGAGGAATAGTGTCCCATCATTGGTGTCAGTGGGAGGAATAGTGTCCCATCATTGGTGTCAGTGGGAGGAATAGTGTCCCATCATTGGTGTCAGTGGGAGGAATAGTGTCCCATCATTGGTGTCAGTGGGAGGAATAGTGTCCCATCATTGGTGTCAGTGGGGGGAATAGTGCCCCATCATTGGTGTCAGTGGGAGGAATAGTGCCCCATCATTGGTGTCAGTGGGAGGAATAGTGTCCCATCATTGGTGTCAGTGGGAGGAATAGTGTCCCATCATTGGTGTCAGTGGGAGGAATAGTGTCCCATCATTGGTGTCAGTGGGAGGAATAGTGTCCCATCATTGGTGTCAGTGGGGGGAATAGTGTCCCATCATTGGTGTCAGTGGGAGGAATAGTGTCCCGTCATTGGTGTCAGTGGGAGGAAAAGTGTCCCGTCATTGGTGTCAGTGGGGGGAATAGTGTCCCATCATTGGTGTCAGTGGGAGGAATAGTGTCCCATCATTGGTGTCAGTGGGAGGAATAGTGTCCCGTCATTGGTGTCAGTGGGAGGAAAAGTGTCCCATCATTGGTGTCAGTGGGGGGAATAGTGTCCCATCATTGGTGTCAGGGGGAGGAATAGTGTCCCATCATTGGTGTCAGGGGGAGGAATAGTGTCCCATCATTGGTGTCACTGGGAGGAATAGTGTCCCATCATTGGTGTCAGTGGGAGGAATAGTGTCCCATCATTGGTGTCAGTGCGGGGAATAGTGGAATTGGCATGACCACTACTCTAACCCCCTCTCCCGAACTCTTCCCCCTACAGGACGAGCTGTGTAACTACACCTGGCAGGAGGTCCAGGGCCGCCTCATCTCCCTGCAGCGGGAACACCCCATGTGTGTTCACAAGAAGGAGCTGACCGAGCTGGACATCTATCACCGGATCCTGCGCTTCAAGAACTACATGGTGGCCATGGTGAACAAAAGCCTCCTGCCGGTGCGGTTCCGGGTGCCGCTGGCGGGGGAGGTGACCTTCCTCAGTCAGGGTCTGAAGTACAACTTGGAGCTCCTGTTCTTCTGGGGCCCCGGCTCGCTCTTTCAGAACAAGTGGGACCTCCAACCCAAATTCAAGCGTCAGGGCCAGAGGCTGGAGCTGGCGCAGGATCTGAGCCGTACCATCATCCTGCTGGGATTGGCCAATCTGCTCCTGTGCCCGTTCATCCTGGTCTGGCAGATCCTCTACGCCTTCTTCAGCTACACCGAGGTCATTAAAAGGGAACCGGGCAGCCTAGGGGCCCGGCGCTGGTCGCTGTACGGCCGGCTCTACCTGCGTCACTTTAACGAGCTGACCCACGAGCTCCAGGCACGGCTAAGCCGCGGTTACAAGCCGGCCACAAAGTATATGAACTCCTTCGCCTCCCCCCTGCTGGCCATCGGTGCCAAGAACATTGCCTTCTTCGCCGGCTCCATCCTGGCTGTCCTGATCGCTCTGACCGTTTATGACGAGGATGTCCTGACTGTCCAGCATATCCTGACCGCCATCACTGTACTCGGCGTGTTGGTCACCGTTGCCAGGTGAGGGATGGCGGGGAAGGCCACTGGGGGTGAGGAATGGCAGGGGAAGGCCACTGGGGGTGAGGAATGGCAGGGGAAGGCCACTGGGGGGGGGCACTGGGGGTGAGGAATGGCAGGGGAAGGCCACTGGGGGGTGAGGAGTGGCAGGGGATGGCCACTGGGGGTGAGGAATGGCAGGGGAAGGCCACTGGGGGTGAGGAATGGCAGGGGAAGGCCACTGGGGGGTGAGGAATGGCAGGGGAAGGCCACTGGGGGTGAGGGGTGGCGGGGAAGGCCACTGGGGGTGAAGAATGGCAGGGGAAGGCCACTGGGGGTGAGGAATGGCTGGTGAAGGCCACTGGGGGTGAGGAGTGGAAGGGTACTGGGGGTGAGGAGTGGCGGGGAAGGGTACTGGGGGTGAGGAATGTCAGGGGGAGGCCACTGGGGGTGGGGAGTGGCAGGGGAAGGCCACTGGGGGTGAGGAATGGCTGGTGAAGGCCACTGGGGGTGAGGAGTGGAAGGGTACTGGGGGTGAGGAGTGGCGGGGAAGGGTACTGGGGGTGAGGAGTGGCGGGGAGGCCACTGGGGGTGGGGAGTGGCAGGGGAAGGCCACTGGGGATGAGGAATGTGAGGGGAAGGCCACTGGGGGTGAGGAGTGGCGGGGAAGGGGACTGGGGGTGAGGAGTGGCGGGGAAGGGGACTGGGGGTGAGGAGTGGCGGGGAAGGGGACTGGGGGTGAGGAGTGGCGGGGAAGGGGACTGGGGGTGAGGAGTGGCGGGGAAGGGGACTGGGGGTGAGGAGTGGCGGGGAAGGGGACTGGGGGTGAGGAGTGGCGGGGAAGGGGACTGGGGGTGAGGAGTGGCGGGGGAAGGCCATTGGGGGTGAGGAGTGGAGGGGGAAGGCCATTGGGGGTGAGGAGTGGCGGGGGAAGGGGACTGGGGGTGAGGAGTGGCGGGGGAAGGGGACTGGGGGTGAGGAGTGTCCGGGAAGGGGACTGGGGGTGTTGCCATTGGGTGAGGGTTGGTATGCTGAATTGTGTGTTCTCATATACCCCTCCCCCACAGGTCTTTCATCCCGGATGAGCACATGGTGTGGTGCCCGGAGCAGCTGCTGCAGTGTGTCTTGGCTCATATCCACTACATGCCCGACCACTGGCAGGGACACGCCCACAAGTCGGAGACCCGCGATGAGCTGGCGCAGCTCTTCCAGTACAAAGCGGTAAGACCAATGAATGATCTTTATAAATCTCTGTAGTAAAGCGTTTGCTGGAGGGTGGATTGGAAGAGCTGTAGGGGGCGATGTGGAGCTGCAATCTTCTGTAGGATCCGGTGTGGGTTAGCGGTGAGGTGTGTGGTGAGGTGTAGGATCCGGTGTGGGTTAGCGGTGAGGTGTAGGATCCGGTGTGGGTTAGCGGTGAGGTGTAGGATCCGGTGTGGGTTGGCGGTGAGGTGTAGGATCCGGTGTCTGTTAGCGGTGAGGTGTAGGATCCGGTGTGGGTTAGCGGTGAGGTGTCGGATCCTGTGTGGGTTGGCGGTGGGGTGTATGATCCGGTGTGGGTTAGCGGTGAGGTGTAGGATCCGGTGTGGGTTAGCGGTGAGGTGTATGATCCGGTGTGGGTTGGCGGTGAGGTGTATGATCCGGTGTCTGTTAGCGGTGAGGTGTAGGATCCGGTGTGGGTTAGCGGTGAGGTGTCGGATCCTGTGTGGGTTGGCGGTGGGGTGTATGATCCGGTGTGGGTTAGCGGTGAGGTGTAGGATCCGGTGTGGGTTAGCGGTGAGGTGTATGATCCGGTGTGGGTTGGCGGTGAGGTGTATGATCCGGTGTGGGTTAGCGGTGAGGTGTAGGATCCGGTGTGGGTTGGCGGTGAGGTGTAGGATCCGGTGTGGGTCAGCGGTGAGGTGTAGGAGCCGGTGTGGGTTAGCGGTGAGGTGTAGGATCCGGTGTGGGTTAGCGGTGAGGTGTAGGATCCGGTGTAGGTTAGCGGTGAGGTGTATGATCCGGTGTAGGTTAGCGGTGAGGTGTAGGATCCGGTGTGGGTTAGCGGTGAGGTGTAGGATCCGGTGTGGGTTAGCGGTGAGGTGTCGGATCCTGTGTGGGTTGGCGGTGAGGTGTAGGATCCGGTGTGGGTTAGCGGTGAGGTGTCGGATCCTGTGTGGGTTGGCGGTGAGGTGTATGATCCTGTGTGGGTTGGCGGTGAGGTGTATGATCCGGTGTGGGTTGGCGGTGGGGTGTAGGATCCGGTGTGGGTTGGCGGTGAGGTGTATGATCCGGTGTGGGTTAGCGGTGAGGTGTATGATCCGGTGGGGTGTAGGATCCGGTGTGGGTTAGGGGTGAGCTGTAGGATCCGGTGTAGGTTAGCGGTGAGGTGTAGGATCCGGTGTGGGTTGGCGGTGAGGTGTATGATCCGGTGTGGGTTAGCGGTGAGGTGTCGGATCCTGTGTGGGTTGGCGGTGAGGTGTATGATCCGGTGTGGGTTAGCGGTGAGGTGTATGATCCGGTGTGGGTTAGGGGTGAGGTGTAGGATCCGGTGTGGGTTAGCGGTGAGGTGTAGGATCCGGTGTAGGTTAGCGGTGAGGTGTAGGATCCGGTGTGGGTTAGCGGTGAGGTGTAGGAGCCGGTGTGGGTTAGCGGTGAGGTGTAGGAGCCGGTGTGGGTTAGCGGTGAGGTGTAGGATCCGGTGTGGGTTAGGGGTGAGGTGTAGGATCCGGTGTGGGTTGGCGGTGAGGTGTAGGATCCGGTGTGGGTTGGCGGTGGGGTGTAGGATCCGGTGTGGGTTAGCGGTGAGGTGTAGGAGCCGGTGTGGGTTAGCGGTGAGGTGTAGGATCCGGTGTGGGTTAGGGGTGAGGTGTAGGATCCGGTGTGGGTTGGCGGTGAGGTGTAGGATCCGGTGTGGGTTGGCGGTGGGGTGTAGGATCCGGTGTCTGTTAGCGGTGAGGTGTATGATCCGGTGTGGATTAGCAGTGAGGTGTATGATCCGGTGTGGATTAGCGGTGAGGTGTATGATCCGGTGTGGATTAGCGGTGAGGTGTATGATCCGGTGTGGGTTAGCGGTGAGGTGTCGGATCCTGTGTGGGTTAGCGGTGAGGTGTATGATCCGGTGTGGGTTAGCGGTGAGGTGTATGATCCGGTGTGGGTTAGCGGTGAGGTGTATGATCCGGTGTGGATTAGCAGTGAGGTGTAGGATCCGGTGTGGGTTAGCGGTGAGGTGTATGATCCGGTGTGGATTAGCAGTGAGGTGTAGGATCCGGTGTGGATTAGCAGTGAGGTGTATGATCCGGTGTGGATTAGCGGTGAGGTGTATGATCCGGTGTGGGTTAGCGGTGAGGTGTATGATCCGGTGTGGATTAGCAGTGAGGTGTATGATCCGGTGTGGATTAGCGGTGAGGTGTATGATCCGGTGTGGGTTAGCGGTGAGGTGTATGATCCGGTGTGGGTTAGCGGTGAGGTGTCGGATCCTGTGTGGGTTAGCGGTGAGGTGTATGATCCGGTGTGGGTTAGCGGTGAGGTGTATGATCCGGTGTGGGTTAGCGGTGAGGTGTAGGATCCGGTGTGGGTTAGCGGTGAGGTGTATGATCCGGTGTGGATTAGCAGTGAGGTGTAGGATCCGGTGTGGATTAGCAGTGAGGTGTATGATCCGGTGTGGGTTAGCGGTGGGGTGTATGATCCGGTGTGGGTTAGCGGTGAGGTGTCGGATCCTGTGTGGGTTAGCGGTGAGGTGTATGATCCGGTGTGGGTTAGCGGTGAGGTGTTGGATCCGGTGTGGGTTAGCGGTGAGGTGTATGATCCGGTGTGGATTAGCAGTGAGGTGTAGGATCCGGTGTGGATTAGCAGTGAGGTGTATGATCCGGTGTGGATTAGCGGTGAGGTGTATGATCCGGTGTGGGTTAGCGGTGAGGTGTATGATCCGGTGTGGATTAGCAGTGAGGTGTAGGATCCGGTGTGGATTAGCAGTGAGGTGTATGATCCGGTGTGGGTTAGCGGTGAGGTGTATGATCCGGTGTGGGTTAGCGGTGAGGTGTATGATCCGGTGTGGATTAGCAGTGAGGTGTAGGATCCGGTGTGGATTAGCAGTGAGGTGTATGATCCGGTGTGGATTAGCGGTGAGGTGTATGATCCGGTGTGGGTTAGCGGTGAGGTGTAGGATCCGGTGTGGGTTGGCGGTGAGGTGTGGGTTGGCGGTGAGGTGTATGATCCGGTGTGGGTTAGGGGTGAGGTGTATGATCCGGTGTGGGTTAGCGGTGAGGTGTATGATCCGGTGTGGATTAGCAGTGAGGTGTAGGATCCGGTGTGGATTAGCAGTGAGGTGTATGATCCGGTGTGGATTAGCGGTGAGGTGTATGATCCGGTGTGGGTTAGCGGTGAGGTGTAGGATCCGGTGTGGGTTGGCGGTGAGGTGTGGGTTGGCGGTGAGGTGTATGATCCGGTGTGGGTTAGGGGTGAGGTGTATGATCCGGTGTGGGTTGGCGGTGGGGTGTTGGTATGGAGGGTGTATGTTGCGGTGTCATCGGGTCGGATGTTGGTGTGGGGGGTGTCATCGGGTCGGATGTGTAATCTTCTCCATCCTGGTGATTTCTCTGGCAGGTCTTCATCCTGGAGGAGCTCCTCTCCCCGATCATCACCCCGTTTATTCTGATCTTCTCTCTGCGCCACAAATCTCTGGAGATCATCGACTTCTTCCGGAACTTCTCGGTGGAGGTGGTCGGCGTCGGGGATATTTGCTCGTTTGCTCAGATGGACATTAGAAAACACGGCCACCCTCAGGTGAGTAGTGGGGGAGGGGAGATCTCAGGGACAGAGATTGATGGTTCCTCGCTCTCACCAATCGTCTTGTCTGGTTGTTTGCAGTGGATGTCGGAGGGACAGACTCAGGCCTCGGTGTACCAGCAGGCGGAGAACGGGAAGACGGAGTTGTCGCTGATGCATTTCGCCATCACCAATCCTCATTGGCAGCCGCCATTGGAGAGCTCGATGTTCATTGGTCATGTGAAGGAGAAGGTTCAGCAAGACGCAGCCAACGCCCCTTCTGCACAGCAGATCCTCTGTGATGCCCCCATCTGCAGCTCCCTGCTGTCCAACGAGTCTGGAACTGCGGTCAGTGTTCTGAACTCCTCCCACCCGTCGCTGCCTTGAGTGTTCTGAACTCCTCCCACCCGTCGCTGCCCTGAGTGTTCTGAACTCCTCCCACCCGTCGCTGCCCTGAGTGTTCTGAACTCCTCCCACCCGTCGCTGCCCTGAGTGTTCTGAACTCCTCCCACCCGTCGCTGCCCTGAGTGTTCTGAACTCCTCCCACCCGTCGCTGCCCTGAGTGTTCTGAACTCCTCCCACCTTCTCCTTCCTTTCCTTCCTCTCCTTCAACTTACTACCCCTTCTTCTGTTTTCTTTCTTTCTTTCTTTCTTGTTTTCTTTCTTTCTTGTTTTCTTGTTTTCTTTCTTTCTTGTTTTCTTTCTTTAACTTCTTCTATTTCCTACCCCTTCTTCTCCTTTTTCCTTCCTTCCTGTCTCTTCTTCCATCCTTCTTCTATTTCCTTCCTTCTTTCTACATCCTATGTCTTCTTCTCGTTCTTCTCCTCCTTTCTTCTCCTTCCTCTCTTTCTTCTTCATTTCCTTCCCTCCCTCTTGTCTCCTTTTTTTTTTTTTTTTTTTTCCATCCTTCTCTTTTTCTTTCTTTTCTATCCCTTCTTCTTTCTTTTGCTTCCTTCCTCCCTTCCTTCTCTACTTTCCATTCTATCTTCTTTCGTTCGCCTTCCTTCCTTCTTTTCTCCTGTCTCTGCTTCCTCTTCCTCTTTTTCTCTCTCCTTCCTTACTTCCCCTTCTGCTTCCTTCCTATCACTTCTTCCTTCTCCTCTCTCTTTTTTTTTTCTTACCTCTCCTTCCTTCCCGTGTTTTCCAGCTGACAGTCTGTGTGTCTCTCTCCGCTTTTTCTTTTTCTTTTTCTTTTTCTTTTTCTTTTTCTTCTTCTTTTTCTTCTTCTTCTTCTTCTTCTTCTTCTTCTTCTTCTTCTTCTTCTTCTTCTTCTTCTTCTTCTTCTTCTTCTTCTTCTTCTTCTTCTTCTTCTTCTTCTTCTTCTTCTTCTTCTTCTTCTTCTTCTTCTTCTTCTTCTTCTTCTTCTTCTTCTTCTTCTTCTTCTTCTTCTTCTTCTTCTTCTTCTTCTTCTTCTTCTTCTTCTTCTTCTTCTTCTTCTTCTTCTTCTTCTTCTTCTTCTTCTTCTTCTTCTTCTTCTTCTTCTTCTTCTTCTTCTTCTTCTTCTTCTTCTTCTTCTTCTCCTTTTTTTTTTTTTTTTCCATCTTTTTTCTCTTCTCTCTTTCCTTCTGCTTCCTCCCACTTCTTCAATTCGCCTTTCTACCCCTTCTTTTTCTCTTCTTCCTTCCTGTCTCCCTTCCCTCTCTCTCTCTCTTCCTTCCTTCCTTCCTTCCTTCCTTCCTTCCTTCCTTCCTTCCTTCCTTCCATCCTGTGTTTTCAGCTCACAGTCTCTCCCTCTCCCTCTCTCTCCTCAGCCTGATAATTTGCTGGCCAGTGTCCTGGTCCATCCGGTGCTGACCGCCAGCGGATTGCCCACCCGGGATCGCCGCTTCGCTCAACCAACAACGACCGCGTCTGCTGCCGCCAGCGTATTGGCTTCCCTCTCCGCATCCCAGTTCTCCGGCCGTCCACAGGGGGCGCACTCCAACCCTTCACTCTACAACAGCGATCGCACTGTCCTGCAGCACAGGTAAGTGATTGTTGATTTCTTTGGTGCTTTTTGGCCAAGTCTCTCCATCCTTCAGAAGACCGTACAGGGAGAACAATGGGGGTTTGGTGATTAGCACTCCTTCCTTGCCTCTAGGTCCACATCAAGCAGACTGTTAGTAAATGCTGCAGGAGGGTGTGAAGGGGGGGGTTGTGAAGGGGTAGGGGGATTGTCAAGGGGTAATGGGGGGGGGGTGTGAAGTGAAGGGGTAGGGGGGTTGTCAATGGGTAATGGGGGGGTTTGAAGGGGTAGGGGGTTGTCAAGGGGTTATTGGGGGGGGGGGTGTGTGAAGTGAAGGGGTTGGGGGGTTGTCAATGGGTAATGGGGGTGTGTGAAGGAGTAGGGGGGGTTGTCAAGGGGTTATTGGGGGGGGGGGGGGGAAGGGGTAGGGGGGTTGTCAAGGGGTAATGGGGGGGGGGGTGGTGAAGTGGTGATTGTATCTGCAGCACTTTCAGTGGATTGTAAACAAGTTCTGTCTTTGTCGCAGTGCCATATCGCCGAGTGACTTCCAGCTCCAGAGTGCTTCTCGCTCTTCCCTGCTGGCCTCAGAGTTTGCATCTGCTGAGATGAGTCTACACGCCATTTACATGCATGAGGTGAGTGTCTGCGCCCCGTACAGCTCATGTATGTGAGGGGTGTCCCCGATCCCAGAGAGGAGGCCGCTTCCCCTACTTCCCCTCTGATGATCAAAGTACAAACTACAGGAGATGTTCCTAAACTATGAACATTTACCAAATGTTTCTCTCTCCTCCCGGGGCTGTACCTCTCTATGATCCCCCCTCCTCCCTCTCTCCTCCTGGGCTCTACCTCTCTATGATCCCCCTCCTCCCTCTCTCCTCCCGGGCTGTACCTCTCTATTATCCCCTCCTCTCTCCTCCCGGGCTATACCTCTCTATGACCCCCCCTCCTCCCTCTCTCCTCCCGGGCTCTACCTCTCTATGATCCCCCTCCTCCCTCTCTCCTCCCGGGCTGTACCTCTCTATTATCCCCTCCTCCCTCTCTCCTCCCGGGCTCTACCTCTCTATGATCCCCCTCCTCCCTCTCTCCTCCCGGGCTGTACCTCTCTATTATCCCCTCCTCTCTCCTCCCGGGCTCTACCTCTCTATGATCCCCCTCCTCCCTCTCTCCTCCTGGGCTGTACCTCTCTATTATCCCCTCCTCCCTCTCTCCTCCCGGGCTGTACCTCTCTATGATCCCCCCTCCTCCCTCTCTCCTCCCGGGCTGTACCTCTCTATGATCCCCTCCTCTCTCCTCCCGGGCTCTACCTCTCTATGACCCCCCCTCCTCCCTCTCTCCTCCCGGGCTCTACCTCTCTATGATCCCCCTCCTCCCTCTCTCCTCCCTCTCTCCTCCCGGGCTGTACCTCTCTATTATCCCCTCCTCTCTCCTCCCGGGCTCTACCTCTCTATGACCCCCCTCCTCCCTCTCTCCTCCTGGGCTGTACCTCTCTATTATCCCCTCCTCCCTCTCTCCTCCCGGGCTCTACCTCTCTATGATCCCCCTCCTCCCTCTCTCCTCCTGGGCTGTACCTCTCTATTATCCCCTCCTCCCTCTCTCCTCCCGGGCTGTACCTCTCTATGATCCCCCTCCTCCCTCTCTCCTCCCGGGCTGTACCTCTCTATGATCCCCTCCTCTCTCCTCCCGGGCTCTACCTCTCTATGACCCCCCCTCCTCCCTCTCTCCTCCCGGGCTCTACCTCTCTATGATCCCCCTCCTCCCTCTCTCCTCCCGGGCTGTACCTCTCTATGCTCCCCTCCTCTCTCCTCCCGGGCTGTACCTCTCTATGCTCCCCTCCTCCCTCCCTCTCTCCTCCCGGGCTGTACCTCTCTATGCTCCTCTCCTCCTGGGCTGTACCTCTATATGCTCCTCTCCCCCCTGGCTGTACCTCCCTGTGGCATATTTGCAAAGTCTACTAGTTGGAAAGAAGGAGAAAACCTCCCCGGTCTTTGCAGTGGACATGGAATGTTTTTCAGCCCGGTAACCATCTCCATCTTTCCCAGGTACACCAGATTCAAGGCTCAGCACAGCGCCCCCTAGGGATGTGGCAAGCATCAGATCTGTCTCCTCATCAGAGACCCCACCCAGGTGAAGTTCTGTGTATACCCTTTACATTGTGTCTGCATTGGTCTCTGTATACTCCACTAACTGATAACTGCTCCCCTGTCCTCCTATTGCAGGGACCAGGTCCGGTTCTCGGTCGGGGTACCATGGTCTGCGCCTCGGGGGCTGGGAAGAGGAGGAGCAGGAGGCGGAAGAAAGGACCCCCTTGAAGGTGGCTTCAGCGGCCCATAGCACAAGCAGCAGCAGCGGTGGAAGCAGTTAGCACATCCCATAAGGTGGGTGTGTTGGTGTATGGAGGAGGGGGGGGTGTCTGTCTGTCTGTTCTTCGGGTTGTGTGAGGTGGGTGTGTCCTGTGTATGCTGAGGGTTGTGTGAGGTGGGTGTGTCCTGTGTATGCTGAGGGTTGTGTGAGGTGGGTGTGTCCTGTGTATGCTGAGGGTTGTGTGAGGTGGGTGTGTCCTGTGTATGCTGGGGGTTGTGTGAGGTGGGTGTGTCCTGTGTATGCTGAGGGTTGTGTGAGGTGGGTGTGTCCTGTGTATGCTGAGGGTTGTGTGAGGTGGGTGTGTCCTGTGTATGCTGAGGGTTGTGTGAGGTGGGTGTGTCCTGTGTTTTTTCCTAGGGTTGTGTGAGGTGGGTGTGTCCTGTGTATGCTGAGGGTTGTGTGAGGTGGGGGTGTCCTGTATATGCTGAGGGTTGTGTGAGGTGGGTGTGTCCTGTGTATGCTGAGGGTTGTGTGAGGTGGGTGTGTCCTGTGTATGCTGAGGGTTGTGTGAGGTGGGTGTGTCCTGTGTATGCTGAGGGTTGTGTGAGGTGGGTGTGTCCTGTGTATGCTGAGGGTTGTGTGAGGTGGGTGTGTCCTGTGTATGCTGAGGGTTGTGTGAGGTGGGTGTGTCCTGTGTATGCTGAGGGTTGTGTGAGGTGGGTGTGTCCTGTGTTTGTTCTTCGGGTTGTGTGAGGTGGGTGTGTCCTGTGTATGCTGAGGGTTGTGTGAGGTGGGTGTGTCCTGTGTATGCTGAGGGTTGTGTGAGGTGGGTGTGTCCTGTGTTTGTTCTTCGGGTTGTGTGAGGTGGGTGTGTCCTGTGTATGCTGAGGGTTGTGTGAGGTGGGTGTGTCCTGTGTATGCTGAGGGTTGTGTGAGGTGGGTGTGTCCCGTGTATGCTGAGGGTTGTGTGAGGTGGGTGTGTCCCGTGTATGCTGAGGGTTGTGTGAGGTGGGTGTGTCCCGTGTATGCTGAGGGTTGTGTGAGGTGGGTGTGTCCTGTGTATGCTGAGGGTTGTGTGAGGTGGGTGTGTCCTGTGTATGCTGAGGGTTGTGTGAGGTGGGTGTGTCCTGTGTATGCTGAGGGTTGTGTGAGGTGGGTGTGTCCTGTGTATGCTGAGGGTTGTGTGAGGTGGGTGTGTCCTGTGTATGCTGAGGGTTGTGTGAGGTGGGTGTGTCCTGTGTATGCTGAGGGTTGTGTGAGGTGAGTGTGTCCTGTGTATGCTGAGGGTTGTGTGAGGTGGGTGTGTCTTGTGTTTGTTCTTCGGGTTGTGTGAGGTGGGTGTGTCCTGTGTATGCTGAGGGTTGTGTGAGGTGGGTGTGTCCTGTGTATGCTGAGGGTTGTGTGAGGTGGGTGTGTCCTGTGTATGCTGAGGGTTGTGTGAGGTGGGTGTGTCCTGTGTTTTTTCCTAGGGTTGTGTGAGGTGGGTGTGTCCTGTGTATGCTGAGGGTTGTGTGAGGTGGGGGTGTCCTGTATATGCTGAGGGTTGTGTGAGGTGGGTGTGTCCTGTGTATGCTGAGGGTTGTGTGAGGTGGGTGTGTCCTGTGTATGCTGGGGGTTGTGTGAGGTGGGTGTGTCCTGTGTATGCTGAGGGTTGTGTGAGGTGGGTGTGTCCTGTGTATGCTGAGGGTTGTGTGAGGTGGGTGTGTCCTGTGTATGCTGAGGGTTGTGTGAGGTGGGTGTGTCCTGTGTATGCTGAGGGTTGTGTGAGGTGGGTGTGTCCTGTGTTTTTTCCTAGGTTTGTGTGAGGTGGGTGTGTCCTGTGTATGCTGAGGGTTGTGTGAGGTGGGGGTGTCCTGTGTATGCTGAGGGTTGTGTGAGGTGGGTGTGTCCTGTGTATGCTGAGGGTTGTGTGAGGTGGGTGTGTCCTGTGTATGCTGAGGGTTGTGTCCTGTGTATGCTGAGGGTTGTGTGAGGTGGGTGTGTCCTGTGTATGCTGAGGGTTGTGTGAGGTGGGTGTGTCCTGTGTATGCTGAGGGTTGTGTGAGGTGGGTGTCTGTTTGTTCTTGGGGTTGTGTGAGGTGGGTGTGTCCTGTGTATGCTGAGGGTTGTGTGAGGTGGGTGTGTCCTGTGTATGCTGAGGGTTGTGTGAGGTGGGTGTGTCCTGTGTATGCTGAGGGTTGTGTGAGGTGGGTGTGTCCTGTGTATGCTGAGGGTTGTGTGAGGTGGGTGTGTCCTGTGTATGCTGGGGGTTGTGTGAGGTGGGTGTGTCCTGTGTATGCTGAGGGTTGTGTGAGGTGGGTGTGTCCTGTGTATGCTGAGGGTTGTGTGAGGTGGGTGTGTCCTGTGTATGCTGAGGGTTGTGTGAGGTGAGTGTGTCCTGTGTATGCTGAGGGTTGTGTGAGGTGGGTGTGTCCTGTGTATGCTGAGGGTTGTGTGAGGTGGGTGTGTCCTGTGTATGCTGAGGGTTGTGTGAGGTGGGTGTGTCCTGTGTATGCTGAGGGTTGTGTGAGGTGGGTGTGTCCTGTGTATGCTGAGGGTTGTGTGAGGTGAGTGTGTCCTGTGTATGCTGAGGGTTGTGTGAGGTGGGTGTGTCCTGTGTTTGTTCTTCGGGTTGTGTGAGGTGGGTGTGTCCTGTGTATGCTGAGGGTTGTGTGAGGTGGGTGTGTCCTGTGTATGCTGAGGGTTGTGTGAGGTGGGTGTGTCCTGTGTATGCTGAGGGTTGTGTGAGGTGGGTGTGTCCTGTGTTTTTTCCTAGGGTTGTGTGAGGTGGGTGTGTCCTGTGTATGCTGAGGGTTGTGTGAGGTGGGGGTGTCCTGTATATGCTGAGGGTTGTGTGAGGTGGGTGTGTCCTGTGTATGCTGGGGGTTGTGTGAGGTGGGTGTGTCCTGTGTATGCTGAGGGTTGTGTGAGGTGGGTGTGTCCTGTGTATGCTGAGGGTTGTGTGAGGTGGGTGTGTCCTGTGTATGCTGAGGGTTGTGTGAGGTGGGTGTGTCCTGTGTATGCTGAGGGTTGTGTGAGGTGGGTGTGTCCTGTGTATGCTGAGGGTTGTGTGAGGTGGGTGTGTCCTGTGTATGCTGAGGGTTGTGTGAGGTGGGTGTGTCCTGTGTATGCTGAGGGTTGTGTGAGGTGGGTGTGTCCTGTGTATGCCCTGTTTGCTGAGGGTTGTGTGAGGTGGGTGTGTCCTATGTATGCTGAGGGTTGTGTGAGGTGGGTGTGTCCTGTGTATGCTGAGGGTTGTGTGAGGTGGGTGTGTCCTGTGTTTGTTCTTCGGGTTGTGTGAGGTGGGTGTGTCCTGTGTATGCTGGGGGTTGTGTGAGGTGGGTGTGTCCTGTGTATGCTGAGGGTTGTGTGAGGTGGGTGTGTCCTGTGTATGCTGAGGGTTGTGTGAGGTGGGTGTGTCCTGTGTATGCTGAGGGTTGTGTGAGGTGGGTGTGTCCTGTGTATGCTGAGGGTTGTGTGAGGTGGGTGTGTCCTGTGTATGCTGAGGGTTGTGTGAGGTGGGTGTGTCCTGTGTTTGTTCTTCGGGTTGTGTGAGGTGGGTGTGTCCTGTGTATGCTGAGGGTTGTGTGAGGTGGGTGTGTCCTGTGTTTTTTCCTAGGGTTGTGTGAGGTGGGTGTGTCCTGTGTATGCTGAGGGTTGTGTGAGGTGGGTGTGTCCTGTGTATGCTGAGGGTTGTGTGAGGTGGGTGTGTCCTGTGTATGCTGAGGGTTGTGTGAGGTGGGTGTGTCCTGTGTATGCTGAGGGTTGTGTGAGGTGGGTGTGTCCTGTGTATGCTGAGGATTGTGTGAGGTGGGTGTGTCCTGTGTATGCTGAGGGTTGTGTGAGGTGGGTGTGTCCTGTGTATGCTGAGGGTTGTGTGAGGTGGGTGTGTCCTGTGTTTGTTCTTCGGGTTGTGTGAGGTGGGTGTGTCCTGTGTATGCTGAGGGTTGTGTGAGGTGGGTGTGTCCTGTGTATGCTGGGGGTTGTGTGAGGTGGGTGTGTCCTGTGTATGCTGAGGGTTGTGTGAGGTGGGTGTGTTGGTGTATGGAGGGGGGGGGTCTGTGTGTTCTTGTGGTTGTGTGAGGTGGGTGTGTCCTGTGTATGCTGAGGGTTGTGTGAGGTGGGTGTGTCCTGTGTATGCTGAGGGTTGTGTGAGGTGGGTGTGTCCTGTGTATGCTGAGGGTTGTGTGAGGTGGGTGTGTCCCGTATATGCTGAGGGTTGTGTGAGGTAGGTGTGTCCTGTGTATGCTGAGGGTTGTGTGAGGTGGGTGTGTCCTGTGTATGCTGAGGGTTGTGTGAGGTGGGTGTGTCCTGTGTATGCTGAGGGTTGTGTGAGGTGGGTGTGTCTTGTGTTTGTTCTTGTGGTTGTGTGAGGTGGGTGTGTCCTGTGTATGCTGAGGGTTGTGTGAGGTGGGTGTGTCCTGTGTATGCTGAGGGTTGTGTGAGGTGGGTGTGTCCTGTGTATGCTGAGGGTTGTGTGAGGTGGGTGTGTTGGTGTATGGAGGAGGGGGGGGGGTCTGTGTGTTCTTGTGGTTGTGTGAGGTGGGTGTGTCCTGTGTATGCTGAGGGTTGTGTGAGGTGGGTGTGTCTTGTGTTTGTTCTTGTGGTTGTGTGAGGTGGGTGTGTCCTGTGTATGCTGAGGGTTGTGTGAGGTGGGTGTGTCCTGTGTATGCTGAGGGTTGTGTGAGGTGGGTGTGTCCTGTGTATGCTGAGGGTTGTGTGAGGTGGGTGTGTCCTGTGTATGCTGGGGGTTGTGTGAGGTGGGTGTGTCCTGTGTATGCTGAGGGTTGTGTGAGGTGGGTGTGTCCTGTGTATGCTGAGGGTTGTGTGAGGTGGGTGTGTCCTGTGTATGCTGAGGGTTGTGTGAGGTGGGTGTGTCCTGTGTTTTTTCCTAGGGTTGTGTGAGGTGGGTGTGTCCTGTGTATGCTGAGGGTTGTGTGAGGTGGGGGTGTCCTGTATATGCTGAGGGTTGTGTGAGGTGGGTGTGTCCTGTGTATGCTGAGGGTTGTGTGAGGTGGGTGTGTCCTGTGTATGCTGAGGGTTGTGTGAGGTGGGTGTGTCCTGTGTATGCTGAGGGTTGTGTGAGGTGGGTGTGTCCTGTGTATGCTGAGGGTTGTGTGAGGTGGGTGTGTCCTGTGTATGCTGAGGGTTGTGTGAGGTGGGTGTGTCCTGTGTATGCTGAGGGTTGTGTGAGGTGGGTGTGTCCTGTGTTTGTTCTTCGGGTTGTGTGAGGTGGGTGTGTCCTGTGTATGCTGAGGGTTGTGTGAGGTGGGTGTGTCCTGTGTATGCTGAGGGTTGTGTGAGGTGGGTGTGTCCTGTGTTTGTTCTTCGGGTTGTGTGAGGTGGGTGTGTCCTGTGTATGCTGAGGGTTGTGTGAGGTGGGTGTGTCCTGTGTATGCTGAGGGTTGTGTGAGGTGGGTGTGTCCCGTGTATGCTGAGGGTTGTGTGAGGTGGGTGTGTCCCGTGTATGCTGAGGGTTGTGTGAGGTGGGTGTGTCCCGTGTATGCTGAGGGTTGTGTGAGGTGGGTGTGTCCTGTGTATGCTGAGGGTTGTGTGAGGTGGGTGTGTCCTGTGTATGCTGAGGGTTGTGTGAGGTGGGTGTGTCCTGTGTATGCTGAGGGTTGTGTGAGGTGGGTGTGTCCTGTGTATGCTGAGGGTTGTGTGAGGTGGGTGTGTCCTGTGTATGCTGAGGGTTGTGTGAGGTGGGTGTGTCCTGTGTATGCTGAGGGTTGTGTGAGGTGAGTGTGTCCTGTGTATGCTGAGGGTTGTGTGAGGTGGGTGTGTCTTGTGTTTGTTCTTCGGGTTGTGTGAGGTGGGTGTGTCCTGTGTATGCTGAGGGTTGTGTGAGGTGGGTGTGTCCTGTGTATGCTGAGGGTTGTGTGAGGTGGGTGTGTCCTGTGTATGCTGAGGGTTGTGTGAGGTGGGTGTGTCCTGTGTTTTTTCCTAGGGTTGTGTGAGGTGGGTGTGTCCTGTGTATGCTGAGGGTTGTGTGAGGTGGGGGTGTCCTGTATATGCTGAGGGTTGTGTGAGGTGGGTGTGTCCTGTGTATGCTGGGGGTTGTGTGAGGTGGGTGTGTCCTGTGTATGCTGGGGGTTGTGTGAGGTGGGTGTGTCCTGTGTATGCTGAGGGTTGTGTGAGGTGGGTGTGTCCTGTGTATGCTGAGGGTTGTGTGAGGTGGGTGTGTCCTGTGTATGCTGAGGGTTGTGTGAGGTGGGTGTGTCCTGTGTATGCTGAGGGTTGTGTGAGGTGGGTGTGTCCTGTGTTTTTTCCTAGGGTTGTGTGAGGTGGGTGTGTCCTGTGTATGCTGAGGGTTGTGTGAGGTGGGGGTGTCCTGTGTATGCTGAGGGTTGTGTGAGGTGGGTGTGTCCTGTGTATGCTGAGGGTTGTGTGAGGTGGGTGTGTCCTGTGTATGCTGAGGGTTGTGTCCTGTGTATGCTGAGGGTTGTGTGAGGTGGGTGTGTCCTGTGTATGCTGAGGGTTGTGTGAGGTGGGTGTGTCCTGTGTATGCTGAGGGTTGTGTGAGGTGGGTGTCTGTTTGTTCTTGGGGTTGTGTGAGGTGGGTGTGTCCTGTGTATGCTGAGGGTTGTGTGAGGTGGGTGTGTCCTGTGTATGCTGAGGGTTGTGTGAGGTGGGTGTGTCCTGTGTATGCTGAGGGTTGTGTGAGGTGGGTGTGTCCTGTGTATGCTGAGGGTTGTGTGAGGTGGGTGTGTCCTGTGTATGCTGGGGGTTGTGTGAGGTGGGTGTGTCCTGTGTATGCTGAGGGTTGTGTGAGGTGGGTGTGTCCTGTGTATGCTGAGGGTTGTGTGAGGTGGGTGTGTCCTGTGTATGCTGAGGGTTGTGTGAGGTGGGTGTGTCCTGTGTATGCTGAGGGTTGTGTGAGGTGGGTGTGTCCTGTGTATGCTGAGGGTTGTGTGAGGTGGGTGTGTCCTGTGTTTGTTCTTCGGGTTGTGTGAGGTGGGTGTGTCCTGTGTATGCTGAGGGTTGTGTGAGGTGGGTGTGTCCTGTGTATGCTGAGGGATGTGTGAGGTGGGTGTGTCCTGTGTATGCTGAGGGTTGTGTGAGGTGGGTGTGTCCTGTGTTTTTTCCTAGGGTTGTGTGAGGTGGGTGTGTCCTGTGTATGCTGAGGGTTGTGTGAGGTGGGGGTGTCCTGTATATGCTGAGGGTTGTGTGAGGTGGGTGTGTCCTGTGTATGCTGGGGGTTGTGTGAGGTGGGTGTGTCCTGTGTATGCTGAGGGTTGTGTGAGGTGGGTGTGTCCTGTGTATGCTGAGGGTTGTGTGAGGTGGGTGTGTCCTGTGTATGCTGAGGGTTGTGTGAGGTGGGTGTGTCCTGTGTATGCTGAGGGTTGTGTGAGGTGGGTGTGTCCTGTGTATGCCCTGTTTGCTGAGGGTTGTGTGAGGTGGGTGTGTCCTATGTATGCTGAGGGTTGTGTGAGGTGGGTGTGTCCTGTGTATGCTGAGGGTTGTGTGAGGTGGGTGTGTCCTGTGTTTGTTCTTCGGGTTGTGTGAGGTGGGTGTGTCCTGTGTATGCTGGGGGTTGTGTGAGGTGGGTGTGTCCTGTGTATGCTGAGGGTTGTGTGAGGTGGGTGTGTCCTGTGTATGCTGAGGGTTGTGTGAGGTGGGTGTGTCCTGTGTATGCTGAGGGTTGTGTGAGGTGGGTGTGTCCTGTGTATGCTGAGGGTTGTGTGAGGTGGGTGTGTCCTGTGTATGCTGAGGGTTGTGTGAGGTGGGTGTGTCCTGTGTTTGTTCTTCGGGTTGTGTGAGGTGGGTGTGTCCTGTGTATGCTGAGGGTTGTGTGAGGTGGGTGTGTCCTGTGTTTTTTCCTAGGGTTGTGTGAGGTGGGTGTGTCCTGTGTATGCTGAGGGTTGTGTGAGGTGGGTGTGTCCTGTGTATGCTGAGGGTTGTGTGAGGTGGGTGTGTCCTGTGTATGCTGAGGGTTGTGTGAGGTGGGTGTGTCCTGTGTATGCTGAGGGTTGTGTGAGGTGGGTGTGTCCTGTGTATGCTGAGGATTGTGTGAGGTGGGTGTGTCCTGTGTATGCTGAGGGTTGTGTGAGGTGGGTGTGTCCTGTGTATGCTGAGGGTTGTGTGAGGTGGGTGTGTCCTGTGTTTGTTCTTCGGGTTGTGTGAGGTGGGTGTGTCCTGTGTATGCTGAGGGTTGTGTGAGGTGGGTGTGTCCTGTGTATGCTGGGGGTTGTGTGAGGTGGGTGTGTCCTGTGTATGCTGAGGGTTGTGTGAGGTGGGTGTGTTGGTGTATGGAGGGGGGGGGGTCTGTGTGTTCTTGTGGTTGTGTGAGGTGGGTGTGTCCTGTGTATGCTGAGGGTTGTGTGAGGTGGGTGTGTCCTGTGTATGCTGAGGGTTGTGTGAGGTGGGTGTGTCCTGTGTATGCTGGGGGTTGTGTGAGGTGGGTGTGTCCTGTGTATGCTGAGGGTTGTGTGAGGTGGGTGTGTCCTGTGTATGCTGAGGGTTGTGTGAGGTGGGTGTGTCCTGTGTATGCTGAGGGTTGTGTGAGGTGGGTGTGTCCTGTGTTTGTTCTTCGGGTTGTGTGAGGTGGGTGTGTCCTGTGTATGCTGGGGGTTGTGTGAGGTGGGTGTGTCCTGTGTATGCTGAGGGTTGTGTGAGGTGGGTGTGTCCTGTGTATGCTGAGGGTTGTGTGAGGTGGGTGTGTCCTGTGTATGCTGAGGGTTGTGTGAGGTGGGTGTGTCCTGTGTATGCTGAGGGTTGTGTGAGGTGGGTGTGTCCTGTGTATGCTGAGGGTTGTGTGAGGTGGGTGTGTCCTGTGTTTGTTCTTCGGGTTGTGTGAGGTGGGTGTGTCCTGTGTATGCTGAGGGTTGTGTGAGGTGGGTGTGTCCTGTGTTTTTTCCTAGGGTTGTGTGAGGTGGGTGTGTCCTGTGTATGCTGAGGGTTGTGTGAGGTGGGTGTGTCTTGTGTTTGTTCTTGTGGTTGTGTGAGGTGGGTGTGTCCTGTGTATGCTGGGGGTTGTGTGAGGTGGGTGTGTCCTGTGTATGCTGAGGGTTGTGTGAGGTGGGTGTGTCCTGTGTATGCTGAGGGTTGTGTGAGGTGGGTGTGTCCTGTGTATGCTGAGGGTTGTGTGAGGTGGGTGTGTCCTGTGTATGCTGAGGGTTGTGTGAGGTGGGGGTGTCCTGTATATGCTGAGGGTTGTGTGAGGTGGGTGTGTCCTGTGTATGCTGAGGGTTGTGTGAGGTGGGTGTGTCCTGTGTATGCTGAGGGTTGTGTGAGGTGGGTGTGTCCTGTGTATGCTGAGGGTTGTGTGAGGTGGGTGTGTCCTGTGTATGCTGAGGGTTGTGTGAGGTGGGTGTGTCCTGTGTATGCTGGGGGTTGTGTGAGGTGGGTGTGTCCTGTGTATGCTGAGGGTTGTGTGAGGTGGGTGTGTCCTGTGTATGCTGAGGGTTGTGTGAGGTGGGTGTGTCCTGTGTATGCTGAGGGTTGTGTGAGGTGGGTGTGTCCTGTGTATGCTGAGGGTTGTGTGAGGTGGGTGTGTCCTGTGTATGCTGAGGGTTGTGTGGGGTGGGTGTGTCCTGTGTATGCTGAGGGTTGTGTGAGGTGGGTGTGTCCTGTGTATGCTGGGGGTTGTGTGAGGTGGGTGTGTCCTGTGTATGCTGAGGGTTGTGTGAGGTGGGTGTGTCCTGTGTATGCTGAGGGTTGTGTGAGGTGGGTGTGTCCTGTGTATGCTGAGGGTTGTGTGAGGTGGGTGTGTCCTGTGTATGCTGAGGGTTGTGTGAGGTGGGTGTGTCCTGTGTATGCTGAGGATTGTGTGAGGTGGGTGTGTCCTGTGTATGCTGAGGGTTGTGTGAGGTGGGTGTGTCCTGTGTATGCTGAGGGTTGTGTGAGGTGGGTGTGTCCTGTGTTTGTTCTTCGGGTTGTGTGAGGTGGGTGTGTCCTGTGTATGCTGAGGGTTGTGTGAGGTGGGTGTGTCCTGTGTATGCTGGGGGTTGTGTGAGGTGGGTGTGTCCTGTGTATGCTGAGGGTTGTGTGAGGTGGGTGTGTTGGTGTATGGAGGGGGGGGGGTCTGTGTGTTCTTGTGGTTGTGTGAGGTGGGTGTGTCCTGTGTATGCTGAGGGTTGTGTGAGGTGGGTGTGTCTTGTGTTTGTTCTTGTGGTTGTGTGAGGTGGGTGTGTCCTGTGTATGCTGAGGGTTGTGTGAGCTGGGTGTGTCCTGTGTATGCTGAGGGTTGTGTGAGGTGGGTGTGTCCTGTGTATGCTGAGGGTTGTGTGAGGTGGGTGTGTCCTGTGTATGCTGAGGGTTGTGTGAGGTGGGTGTGTCCTGTGTATGCTGAGGGTTGTGTGAGGTGGGTGTGTCCTGTGTATGCTGAGGGTTGTGTGAGGTGGGTGTGTCCCGTATATGCTGAGGGTTGTGTGAGGTAGGTGTGTCCTGTGTATGCTGAGGGTTGTGTGAGGTGGGTGTGTCCTGTGTATGCTGAGGGTTGTGTGAGGTGGGTGTGTCCTGTGTATGCTGAGGGTTGTGTGAGGTGGGTGTGTCCTGTGTATGCTGAGGGTTGTGTGAGGTGGGTGTGTTGGTGTATGGAGGGGGGGGGGGGGGTCTGTGTGTTCTTGTGGTTGTGTGAGGTGGGTGTGTCCTGTGTATGCTGAGGGTTGTGTGAGGTGGGTGTGTCTTGTGTTTGTTCTTGTGGTTGTGTGAGGTGGGTGTGTCCTGTGTATGCTGAGGGTTGTGTGAGGTGGGTGTGTCCTGTGTATGCTGAGGGTTGTGTGAGGTGGGTGTGTCCTGTGTATGCTGAGGGTTGTGTGAGGTGGGTGTGTCCTGTGTATGCTGGGGGTTGTGTGAGGTGGGTGTGTCCTGTGTATGCTGAGGGTTGTGTGAGGTGGGTGTGTCCTGTGTATGCTGAGGGTTGTGTGAGGTGGGTGTGTCCTGTGTATGCTGAGGGTTGTGTGAGGTGGGTGTGTCCTGTGTATGCTGGGGGTTGTGTGAGGTGGGTGTGTCCTGTGTATGCTGAGGGTTGTGTGAGGTGGGTGTGTCCTGTGTATGCTGAGGGTTGTGTGAGGTGGGTGTGTCCTGTGTATGCTGAGGGTTGTGTGGGGTGGGTGTGTCCTGTGTATGCTGAGGGTTGTGTGGGGTGGGTGTGTCCTGTGTATGCTGAGGGTTGTGTGGGGTGGGTGTCTGTTTGTTCTTGGGGTTGTGTGAGGTGGGTGTGTTGGTGTATGGAGGGGGGGGGGGGTCTGTTTCTTCTTGCTGTTGTGTGAGGTGGGTGTGTCCTGTGTATGGAGGGGGGGGGGTCTGTTTGTTCTTGGGGTTGTGTGAGGTGGGTGTGTCCTGTGTATGGGTGGGGGGGGTGTCAGTAAACGCTTTTGCTGAAGCATTCTTTTGAGAGACCCAAATGTGATGGATTGGAGGATCGGAGGTCAGAGAATACCAAGAGATGCGTTCTCCTTTCCACCCACCAGCCTATAAAGCTAACATGCGTTGGGGGGTTTCAGGCTGGAGATAAAACCTGACCAGATATGGATGTCAGAAATGTGACCTTCCTTCATTCCGCTCCAGTTCAGTGGGGGTTCTTTATGGGTCACCTGCTGGTCAGAAGGGATGCCACTGGTCTGAAATGCCCCTCACAGGTTAAGACCATTCCTATTGGCCCCGATTTACTATAATGTGGGGCTCTGTTCCTGCCAGCAGAATGTTGACATCCTGTAAATTGTGGCCTTGCATACCGGACGTCACCTGACACAGAACAAAGGCCATTATATAGACTCCCACACAGACTCGGGAGTAGTCCGCCATCACTCTCCTTGGCTTGGCCAAACTCGGAAGAAGCCAGATGTCCCTCTCCTTGGCCAAACTCGGGAGTAGCTCCGCGTCCCTCTCCTCTCCTTGGCCAAACTCGGGAGTAGCTCCGCGTCCCTCTCCTTGGCCAAACTCGGGAGTAGCTCCGCGTCCCTCTCCTCGGCCAAACTCGGGAGTAGCTCCGCGTGCCTCTCCTCGGCTTGGCCAAACTCGGGAGTAGCTCCGCGTGCCTCTCCTCAGCCAAACTCGGGAGTAGATCCGTGTCCCTCTCCTCGGCCAAACTCGGGAGTAGCTCCGTGTCCCTCTCCTCGGCCAAACTCGGGAGTAGCTCCGTGTCCCTCTCCTCTCCTCGGCCAAACTCGGGAGTAGCTCCGTGTCCCTCTCCTCTCCTCGGCCAAACTCGGGAGTAGCTCCGTGTCCCTCTCCTCTCCTCGGCCAAACTCGGGAGTAGCTCCGTGTCCCTCTCCTCTCCTCGGCTTGGCCAAACTCGGGAGTAGCTCCGCGTCCCTCTCCTCGGCCAAACTCGGGAGTAGCTCCGCGTCCCCCTCCTTGGCCAAACTCGGGAGTAGCTCCGCGTGCCTCTCCTCGGCTTGGCCAAACTCGGGAGTAGCTCCGCGTGCCTCTCCTCAGCCAAACTCGGGAGTAGATCCGTGTCCCTCTCCTCGGCCAAACTCGGGAGTAGCTCCGTGTCCCTCTCCTCGGCTTGGCCAAACTCGGGAGTAGCTCCGCGTCCCTCTCCTCTCCTCGGCCAAACTCGGGAGTAGCTCCGTGTCCCTCTCCTCTCCTCGGCTTGGCCAAACTCGGGAGTAGCTCCGCGTCCCTCTCCTCGGCCAAACTCGGGAGTAGCTCCGCGTCCCTCTCCTGGGCTTGGCCAAACTCGGGAGTAGATGCATGTCCCTCTCCTCGGCTTGACCAAACTCGGGAGTAGCTCGGCGTCCCACTCCTCTCCTTGGCCAAACTCGGGAGTAGCTCCGTGTCCCTCTCCTCGGCTAAATTTGGGAGTAGCTCCGTGTCCCTCTCCTCGGCTTGACCAAACTCGGGAGTAGCTCGGCGTCCCTCTCCTCGGCTTGACCAAACTCGGGAGTAGCTCGGCGTCCCACTCCTCTCCTTGGCCAAACTCGGGAGTAGCTCCGTGTCCCTCTCCTCGGCTTGGCCAAACTCGGGAGTAGCTCCGCGTCCCTCTCCTCGGCCAAACTCGGGAGTAGCTCCGCGTCCCTCTCCTGGGCTTGGCCAAACTCGGGAGTAGCTCCGCGTCCCTCTCCTCGGCCAAACTCGGGAGTAGCTCCGTGTCCCTCTCCTCGGCTTGGCCAAACTCGGGAGTAGCTCGGCGTCCCTCTCCTCGGCTTGGCCAAACTCGGGAGTAGCTCGGCCAAACTCGGGAGTAGCTCGGCGTCCCTCTCCTCGGCTTGGCCAAACTCGGGAGTAGCTCGGCGTCCCTCTCCTCGGCTTGGCCAAACTCGGGAGTAGCTCGGCGTCCCTCTCCTCTCCTCGGCCAAACTCGGGAGTAGCTCCGCGTCCCTCTCCTCGGCCAAACTCGGGAGTAGCTCCGCGTCCCTCTCCTCGGCTTGGCCAAACTCGGGAGTAGCTCGGCGTCCCTCTCCTCGGCTTGGCCAAACTCGGGAGTAGCTCGGCCAAACTCGGGAGTAGCTCGGCGTCCCTCTCCTCGGCTTGGCCAAACTCGGGAGTATCTCCGCGTCCCTCTCCTCGGCTTGGCCAAACTCGGGAGTAGCTCCGCGTCCCTCTCCTCGGCCAAACTCGGGAGTAGCTCCGCGTCCCTCTCCTGGGCTTGGCCAAACTCGGGAGTATCTCCGCGTCCCTCTCCTCGGCTTGGCCAAACTCGGGAGTAGCTCCGCGTCCCTCTCCTCGGCCAAACTCGGGAGTAGCTCCGCGTCCCTCTCCTCGGCTTGGCCAAACTCGGGAGTAGCTCGGCGTCCCTCTCCTCGGCTTGGCCAAACTCGGGAGTAGCTCGGCCAAACTCGGGAGTAGCTCGGCGTCCCTCTCCTCTCCTCGGCTTGGCCAAACTCGGGAGTAGCTCGGCGTCCCTCTCCTCTCCTCGGCTTGGCCAAACTCGGGAGTAGCTCGGCGTCCCTCTCCTCTCCTCGGCTTGGCCAAACTCGGGAGTAGCTCGGCGTCCCTCTCCTCTCCTCGGCTTGGCCAAACTCGGGAGTAGCTCGGCGTCCCTCTCCTCGGCTTGGCCAAACTCGGGAGTATCTCCGCGTCCCTCTCCTCGGCTTGGCCAAACTCGGGAGTAGCTCCGCGTCCCTCTCCTCGGTCAAACTCGGGAGTATCCAGATAATATGATATTCGCGGTATGTCTGTGCTGTGTGATTGGATGGTATTAGATGGGTCTGTATCATGATTGGATGGTGTTCTCCTTGCCTGCTATGTGATTGGTCCGTCCATGTCCTTATGTCTTCCCATTGTTCCTTGCAGGTCCCTTACTGATCGATCAAAGATGCTCTTCATGTATATGGGACGTGGTGTTGCTCCTGATGGCCACCAGAACTGTGCTGGGCGTTGGGTCGCTCTCTGAGTCGCCCGGCTGGTCCCTACATGTATTATTATTATTTTTATATCAGACGTCGGTGCATGGCCAGACCCCGTGCCGCTTCTACAGAGAGACTACGTTTTATGTCGCTGAATTTTGGATAAGCTACTTGTAAAGGAAGATGTAGAGATATTTATTATTTCCAGTGTTATTATTGACCTGCTGCCCTCATTCAGAATGTCGCTGCCCTCAGTGGGGGGGGGGGTCCATATTCCCCCGTGTGACCCCCACCGTATTAGACCCCCCCCCCTAAAAGACTGTGCTGCCTGCTGGGGGCTTCCAGCTGCTTTTCATATCGGTGTTCCCGCCCCCCAAGCCCTGTGTTGCCGGCACTCCACCCATAGCTGTAATATTACTTCATCACCGACCGCGCTAGAATGGATGGCGGGATCCGGAGAGGTGGAGGGCGCTGGCTGGACACGGAGGGGGATTTGTGCTTCCAAAGTGCCTTGTGGACATGAGGAGCGGATCGGAGGACGCCACTGCTTCTTCTTCACCCATATTTCATGTGCTGCTCATACGGCTGCCTCTAGGGGGGCATCGCGGCACCCTCCTGAAGGCTGCACCCCCCTTTATCGCTGGATGTGATCCCAGTTTTATAGTCACTACATCTGTCCTGTGGATTCTGCTCATTTCCAGCCAAGAACCTACATGGGGCATCAGCAGAAAATTTTACAGGTGGGGGGGGCATGGGAGGAAGGCACTAGGGGAGTATATGGTGCAGAGTCCAGATGGTAAGATGAGGCTTCACAGAGGATGGTGGGGGTTCATGGTTCAGATGGGAGGATGATGGTGGGGGGGGGGTTCATGGTTCAGATGGGAGGATGGTGGTGGGGGCCCAGATGGGGGGATGATGGTGGGGGGTTCATGGTTCAGATGGGAGAATGATGGTGGGGGCCCAGATGGGAGGATGATGGTGGGGGGGGGGGTTCATGGTCCAGATGGGAGGATGGTGGTGGGGGTCCAGATGGGAGGATGATGATGGTGGGGGTTCAGATGGGAGGATGATGGTGGGGGGGGGGGTTCATGGTTCAGATGGGAGGATGGTGGTGGGGGTCCAGATGGGAGAGTGATGGTGGGGGTTCACATGGGAGGATGATGGTGGGGGGGGTTCATGGTTCAGATGGGATGAGGATGATGGTGTGGGGGGTTCAGATGGGGGGAGGAGGAGGAGGATGGTGGTGGGGGGGGTTCATGGAACAGATATGAAGATGTGGGGGGGGGGGCACTGTGGAGGCTGCAGCGAGGACGGTTGGGAGGTGCAGAGATGTAAGGATGAGGCTGGATAGAGGTAATAATTGAGGGATCGCCATGGTAATGATCGTTACGGCTTTGTGAATTGATCCCGCGCTGTGGTTGGGGGAGGACTTGATTGCCAGGAATGTAATCTGCTGGCAGTATGGACACTTCGTCATCTGGGAACCTCCTGGGCGGAGCCATTTGATTTATTGTCAGAGGCTGGAGCCTCTGTGAGGTGACAGAGAGCAGAATTCACAGGCCAAGACCCATCTGGACAACGAGCGCCCTCCCTGCCTGGGGGGGGGGGGTCCTCTGCTTTAGTAAATACAACTAACAGTGTAAGTGTTACACATCTGGTGCTCTGAGATTCCCGGCTCCCTCCCGGCATATGCCCTGCCTGCCCCAGCCTGGGGGCCCATATCTGACAGACTGTACACCATGATCCGCTAGGCGGGTTCAGCTCTGGCACCCCCCCCCCCCCCCCCGATATTAGTGCCAAGCTATGTGACCAGATCCCAGGCGGGGGCAGTGTTTACAGCACACTGAGCCGTGTGTGGTGGGGCACCGCGGGGGCAGGCTGTGACTGAAAATAAATGTTTACATACTTGTACAGAAGGACCGCCTCTGTGTTTTTTTTTCCCCTCATACATGTTCTCTTTTACATTCACATGTTGCGGCCAATCGTCAGCACAGCGTAGGTACTCGCCCTATTGGGATCCACCTCCTGAGCATTTCTGTGTTTTTTTTTTTTTTAACCGCAACAAGCTTTATTGGTACTAGGACAGGTCATTTAAACCGGACCTGTTTCACCCACAATGGGGTAGATTCACGTAGCTGCGCTATAGCTTACGGCGGCGCAGCGTATCGTATTTACGCTACGCCACCGTAACTTACAGGAGTTTGTGCAGTATTCACAAAGCACTTGCTCCGTAAGTCGCGGCGGCGTAGCGTAAAAGGGGCCGGCGTAAGCACGCGTAATTCAAATGTGGAAGGGGGTTGTGTTTTATGTAAATTTATGCGCCGTCCGTGTACATATCCCAGTGTGCATTGCTTCCAAGTACGGCGCAACGACGTATTGGTTTTGACGTGAACCTAAATTACGTCCAGCCCTATAGGCAAACGACGTAAAAAATTCAAATTTCGAAGCGGGAACGACGGCCATACTTAACATTGGCTGCGCCTCCTAATGGCAGGAGCAACGTTACGCCGAAAAAGCCTTAACGCAAACGACGTAAAAAACGAACGCCGGGTGCATGTACGTTTGTGAATCGGCGTATCTAGGCAATTGGCATATTCTACGCCGACAACTACGGGAGCGCCACCTAGCGGCCAGCGTGAGAATGCACCCCAAGATACGACGGTGTAAGAGACTTATGCCATTCGTATCTTAGGCTAAAGTCGGCGTATCGAGCTTTCTGAATACAGAAAGTAGATACGCCGGCGCAGCTTAGCAATTACGCGGCGTATCTATGGATATGCCGGCGTAATTGCTCTCTGAATCTACCCCAATATGGGTTAATAGACCAACGTCAAAGGCATATGGTGGTGAGAGACACAGCCGAGCGACCTGTTCTAGTGCCAATAAAGCTTGTTATGGTTTAAAAAAAAAAAAAAAAAAAAAAAGTGTGCGGCTGGAATTTTCACAGATTGGAACTCCGGACCAAGGATTTGTCTTGGCTGAGATCTGCTGTGTGTGCGTCTGTTCAACCGTTTCATAGCAGAGTACGCCTTCCATCTTCCTCCGACAGCATTCTAAAAAGAGGATGTGCGGCCTCCTCAGGGGAGGAGTTTATCCTCGAGGGCGGCACCTGCAAACGATAACCGTGTCATAGAACTTTCATTTATAGGCTTGTAATAAAATCGCGGAGGCGGGCAGGACAAGGAAAAGCGACCTCCCCCACCGTCTGTGTCCGCAACTTCCCAGACCTTTCCGGGGGGGTGTCCGCCATTATCCGTGGTACCACATTTGTAACCAGAACATTCTACCAGCATTTTTCAATATTTTACATTTTTCCCGTAAAAATTAAGCTGAACAACAGAGATGGGCATTTTAATAATACTGGGCGGGGGCGAGGTGCCACATTTTTGTGTTTGTTGAGCGAATCAATTGCCGGATCAGGCAAGGTGGCGCAAGTCCTCGCCCTTTAGGCGCCACTCCCAGCTCACAGTAATGACTAATGGAAAAACGAGGCATGCTGGGTAGAGGAGGGGATTATTATATGGAGGCTGGCTCACAGCTTTTCTGCCAGTGTCAGAACCTCCAGTAGGTGGCGGTATAACCTGACTGTTTTTGAATTTCGGTGTCCCTTAGTGGACGATTCCCGCCCCTTCGGTGGCACTCCAAGCTCACAGGAGTAGTGGCCAATGGGGGGGTGGGTGGGAAAAAGAGGCATGCTGGGTAGAGAAGAAGACTGTTAAAGGAGGTTGCCTTACAACTCTTATGCCAGTGTCCCAACCTCCAGTAGGTGGCAGTATAACCCAAATGTTTTTGAATTCCGGTGTCCCTCAGTGGATGATTCCCGTCATTACTCGTGTGAACTAGGAGTGCCGTCTTATGGAAAAACGAGGCATGCTGGGTAGAGGAGGGAATTGTTATATGGAGGCTGGCTTACAACTTTTCTGCCAGTGTCCCAACCTCCAGTAGGTGGCGGTATAACCTGACTGATTTTGAATTTCGGTGTCCCTGGCTCACAACATTTTTGCCAGTGTCTCAATCACCAGTAGGTGGCGGTATAACCCAACGAGAGAGAGGGAGAGAGAGGTTTCGGAATTCCGGTGTCCCTCAGTGGATGGTTCTTATCACTTAGTCGTTACTCCTGGAGGGGATTATTATATGGAGGCTGGCTTACAACTTATACTGCCACCTGCTGGAGGTTGGGACATTGGCAGAAAACCCAACTGTTTCTGAATTCCAGTGTCCCTCAGTGGACGATTCCTATCACTTAGGCGGCGTTGGAGGCTAGCTCGCAACTTTTCTGCCAGCGTCCCATCCTCCAGTAGGTGGCGGTATAACCTGACTGTTTCTGAATTCAGGGGTCCCTCAGTGGAAGATTCCCATCATTTAGGTGGCACTCCAAGCTCACAGGAGTAGTGACCAATGGGGGGGGGGGGGGGGGGGGGGAACGAGGCATGCTGGGTAGAGAAGAAGACTGTTAAAAGGAGGTTGCCTTACAACTCTTATGCCAGTGTCCCAACCTCCAGTGGGTGGCAGTATAACCCAAATGTTTTTGCATTCCGGTGTCCCTCAGTGGATGATTTCCATCACTTGGTCATTACTCCTGGGAGCCCCCTTATGGGAATAACGAGGCATGCTGGTTAGAGGAGGGGATTGTGCTATTGAGGCTGGCTTACAACTTTTCTGCCAGTGTCCCAACCTCCCACTAGTTGGCAGTATAACCTGACTGATTTTGAATTCCGGTGTCCCTCAGTGGATGATTCCCGTCACTTAGTCGATACTCGTGTGAACTAAGAGTGCCGTCTTATGGGAAAACGAGGCACGCTGGGTAGAGGAGGGGATTATTATACGGAGGCTGGCTTACAACTTTTCTGCCAGTGTCTCAATCGCCAGTAGGTGGCGGTATACCCCGACTTCCTTCCACCTACTGGAGGTTAGAAGACTGGCTGAAAACCCGACTGTTTTGGAATTCCGGTGTCCCTCAGTGGACGATTCCTATCATCTTGGAGGCTGGCTCACAACTTTTCTGCCAGTGTCCCAACCTCCAGTAGGTGGCGGTATAACCCAACTGTTTCTGAATACCAGTGGACCATTCCTATCACTAGGGTGCCATTGTAGGCTAGCTCACAACTTTTCTGCCAGTGTCCCAACCTCCAGTAGGTGGCGATATAACCTGACTGATTTTGAATTTTGGTGTCCCTTAGTGGACGATTCCCGCCCCCTTAGGTGGCACTCCAAGCTCACAGGAGTAGTGACCAATGGGGGGGAAACGAGGCATGCTGGGTAGAGAAGAAGACTGTTAAAGAGGTTGCCTTACAACTTTTCTGCCAGTGTCCCAACCTCCAGTAGGTGGCAGTATAACCCAAATGTTTCTGAATTCCGGTGTCCCTCATTGGACGATTCCCGTCATTTGGTGGCACTCCCAGCTCACAGGCGTAATGACTAATAGGATATTAAGCTGGTAGCCATTCTTCATCGCCCATCATCTGAGTAATTCCTCCTCAGACCAGATCACCCATTGAGGACTCGGTGACTCGGAATATTAGAGCGGGGGCGGGCAATGCGGGGGCGGTGCTACGAGGTCATTGTAGGCTGAACACAGGAAGTCTCGTCATCACATTATTATAAAATGAGATCCGACACCTCGATAAATCATCTTCAATATTTAATCATTGGATAAATAAAAATACCAGAGAAAATACAGTCCGATCTTCTGTACACCCAACACCGTCCTCCACACCTACAGCCAACAGCGCCCCCTAAACGGTCACCTGACCCCACACCTAACATCGCCCCCTAGATCGGTCACCTGACCCCACACCTACAGCCAACATTGCCCCCTATACACCAGTACATGACCCCACACCTACAGCCAACATTGCCCCCTATACACCGGTCACCTGACCCCACACCTACAGCCAACAGCGCCCCCTAAACGGTCACCTGACCCTACAGCCAACATCGCCCCCTAGACCAGTCACCTGACCCCACACCTACAGCCAACATCGCCCCCTATACACCGATCACCTGACCCCACACCTACAGCGCCCCCTAAACCGGTCACCTGACCCTACAGCCAACTTCGCCCCCTAGACCGATCACCTGACCCCACACCTACAGCCAACATCGCCCCCTAGACCGGTCACCTGACCCCACACCTACAGCCAACATCGCCCCCGAGACCGGTCACCTGACCCCACACCTACAGCGCCCCCTAGACCGGTCACCTGACCCCACACCTACAGCCAACATCGCCCCCTATACACCGGTCACCTGACCCCACACCTACAGCCAACATCGCCCCCTAGACCGGTCACCTGACCTCACACCTACAGCCAACATCGCCCCCTAGACCGGTCACCTGACCCCACACCTACAGCCAACATCGCCCCCTCTACCGGTCACCTGACCCTACAGCCAACATCGCCCCCTAGACCGATCACCTGACCCCACACCTACAGCCAACATCGCCCCCTAGACCGGTCACCTGACCCCACACCTACAGCCAACATCGCCCCCTAGACCGGTCACCTGACCCCACACCTACAGCCAACATCGCCCCCTAGACCGGTCACCTGACCCCACACCTACAGCCAACATCGCCCCCTAGACCGGTCACCTGACCCCGCACCTACAGCCAACATCGCTCCCCTCTACCGGTCACCTGACCCCACACCTACAGCCAACATCGCCCCCTCTACCGGTCACCTGACCCCAGTAGGTGGCGGTATAACCCAACTGTTTCTGAATACCAGTGGACCATTCCTATCACTAGGGTGCCATTGTAGGCTAGCTCACAACTTTTCTGCCAGTGTCCCAACCTCCAGTAGGTGGCGATATAACCTGACTGATTTTGAATTTTGGTGTCCCTTAGTGGACGATTCCCGCCCCCTTAGGTGGCACTCCAAGCTCACAGGAGTAGTGACCAATGGGGGGGAAACGAGGCATGCTGGGTAGAGAAGAAGACTGTTAAAGAGGTTGCCTTACAACTTTTCTGCCAGTGTCCCAACCTCCAGTAGGTGGCAGTATAACCCAAATGTTTCTGAATTCCGGTGTCCCTCATTGGACGATTCCCGTCATTTGGTGGCACTCCCAGCTCACAGGCGTAATGACTAATAGGATATTAAGCTGGTAGCCATTCTTCATCGCCCATCATCTGAGTAATTCCTCCTCAGACCAGATCACCCATTGAGGACTCGGTGACTCGGAATATTAGAGCGGGGGCGGGCAATGCGGGGGCGGTGCTACGAGGTCATTGTAGGCTGAACACAGGAAGTCTCGTCATCACATTATTATAAAATGAGATCCGACACCTCGATAAATCATCTTCAATATTTAATCATTGGATAAATAAAAATACCAGAGAAAATACAGTCCGATCTTCTGTACACCCAACACCGTCCTCCACACCTACAGCCAACAGCGCCCCCTAAACGGTCACCTGACCCCACACCTAACATCGCCCCCTAGATCGGTCACCTGACCCCACACCTACAGCCAACATTGCCCCCTATACACCAGTACATGACCCCACACCTACAGCCAACATTGCCCCCTATACACCGGTCACCTGACCCCACACCTACAGCCAACAGCGCCCCCTAAACGGTCACCTGACCCTACAGCCAACATCGCCCCCTAGACCAGTCACCTGACCCCACACCTACAGCCAACATCGCCCCCTATACACCGATCACCTGACCCCACACCTACAGCGCCCCCTAAACCGGTCACCTGACCCTACAGCCAACTTCGCCCCCTAGACCGATCACCTGACCCCACACCTACAGCCAACATCGCCCCCTAGACCGGTCACCTGACCCCACACCTACAGCCAACATCGCCCCCGAGACCGGTCACCTGACCCCACACCTACAGCGCCCCCTAGACCGGTCACCTGACCCCACACCTACAGCCAACATCGCCCCCTATACACCGGTCACCTGACCCCACACCTACAGCCAACATCGCCCCCTAGACCGGTCACCTGACCTCACACCTACAGCCAACATCGCCCCCTAGACCGGTCACCTGACCCCACACCTACAGCCAACATCGCCCCCTCTACCGGTCACCTGACCCTACAGCCAACATCGCCCCCTAGACCGATCACCTGACCCCACACCTACAGCCAACATCGCCCCCTAGACCGGTCACCTGACCCCACACCTACAGCCAACATCGCCCCCTAGACCGGTCACCTGACCCCGCACCTACAGCCAACATCGCTCCCCTCTACCGGTCACCTGACCCCACACCTACAGCCAACATCGCCCCCTCTACCGGTCACCTGACCCCACACCTACAGCCAACATCGCCCCCTAGACCAGTCACCTGACCCCACACCTACAGCCAACATCGCCCCCTAGACCGGTCACCTGACCCTACAGCCAACATCGCCCCCTAGACCGGTCACCTGACCCCACACCTACAGCCAACATCGCCCCCTAGACCGGTCACCTGACCTCACATCTACAGCCAACATCGCCCCCTAGACCAGTCACCTGACCCCACACCTACAGCCAACAGCGCCCCCTAAACGGTCACCTGACCCTACAGCCAACATCGCCCCCTAGACCAGTCACCTGACCCCACACCTACAGCCAACATCGCCCCCTATACACCGATCACCTGACCCCACACCTACAGCGCCCCCTAAACCGGTCACCTGACCCTACAGCCAACTTCGCCCCCTATACCGGTCACCTGACCCCACACCTACAGCCAACATCGCCCCCTAGACCGGTAACCTGACCCCACACCTACAGCCAACATCGCCCCCGAGACCGGTCACCTGACCCCACACCTACAGCGCCCCCTAGACCGGTCACCTGACCCCACACCTACAGCCAACATCGCCCCCTATACACCGGTCACCTGACCCCACACCTACAGCCAACATCGCCCCCTAGACCGGTCACCTGACCTCACACCTACAGCCAACATCGCCCCCTAGACCGGTCACCTGACCCCACACCTACAGCCAACATCGCCCCCTCTACCGGTCACCTGACCCTACAGCCAACATCGCCCCCTAGACCGGTCACCTGACCCTACAGCCAACATCGCCCCCTAGACCGATCACCTGACCCCACACCTACAGCCAACATCGCCCCCTAGACCGGTCACCTGACCCCACACCTACAGCCAACATCGCCCCCTAGACCGGTCACCTGACCCCACACCTACAGCCAACATCGCCCCCTAGACCGGTCACCTGACCCCGCACCTACAGCCAACATCGCTCCCCTCTACCGGTCACCTGACCCCACACCTACAGCCAACATCGCCCCCTCTACCGGTCACCTGACCCCACACCTACAGCCAACATCGCCCCCTAGACCAGTCACCTGACCCCACACTTACAGCCAACATCGCCCCCTAGACCGGTCACCTGACCCTACAGCCAACATCGCCCCCTAGACCGGTCACCTGACCCCACACCTACAGCCAACATCGCCCCCTAGACCGGTCACCTGACCCCACATCTACAGCCAACATCGCCCCCTAGACCAGTCACCTGACCCCACACCTACAGCCAACATCGCCCCCTAGACTGGTCACCTGACCCCACACCTACAGCCAACATCGCCCCCTAGACCGGTCACCTGACCCTACAGCCAACATCGCCCCCTAGACCGGTCACCTGACCCCACACCTACAGCCAACATCGCCCCCTAGACCGGTCACCTGACCCTACAGCCAACATCGCCCCCTAGACCGGTCACCTGACCCAACACCTACAGCCAACATCGCCCCCTAGACCGGTCACCTGACCCTACAGCCAACATCGCCCCCTATACCGGTCACCTGACCCCACACCTACAGCCAACATCGCCCCCTAGACCGGTCACCTGACCCCACACCTACAGCCAACATCGCCCCCTAGACTGGTCACCTGACCCCACACCTACAGCCAACATCGCCCCCTAGACCGGTCACCTGACCCCACACCTACAGCCAGCATCGCCTCCTCTACCGGTCACCTGACCCCACACCTACAGCCAACATCGCCCCCTAGACCGGTCACCTGACCCCACACCTACAGCCAACATCGCCCCCTAGACCGGTCACCTGACCCCACACCTACAGCCAACATCGCCCCCTAGACCGGTCACCTGACCCAACACCTACAGCCAACATCGCCCCCTAGACCGGTCACCTGACCCTACAGCCAACATCGCCCCCTATACCGGTCACCTGACCCCACATCTACAGCCAACATCGCCCCCTAGACCGGTCACCTGACCCCACACCTACAGCCAACATCGCCCCCTAGACCGGTCACCTGACCCCACACCTGATGGTAGTCACAAAGGCCAGTTTAACTCATTTCCAGCAGATTTTAATCATAGAAAACGATCACATCGAGGTGACCCACCACCAATCGATCGTATTGGATCTGACCATCGATGGTCTTGGCTTGCTCTATCGGGATTGAATTTTATGGTTTTGCCCAGTGAAGCCGGCATCATGGTTCACCAGAAACAAATGTCACCACGGAATTGCCGGACGCCTCTCACCCCGGTGGCGGCACTGGTTGCTGGTCAACCGATGATCCGTATGGCCAACTCCGATTTATTAATACTCAACAGAAGCTGATCGATCTTCATGTAGATCCCCTTCAATCCCAGGAATCAGGACCGTCCACCTCTCCTGGGATCGATCCACGTAAAGAGCAGGATTATATTTCATACGTGGCCTGGTGGTGGTGACACAATGTTAAGGCAATGGATACTGCAATAGGGCCAATCAAAAAAGAAGGTTATCATCTAGTGCATGTCCTAATGGTGCCTGCTGTCTGATTGGTCAGCGCACAGTCTGGATGCAGAAAGGTTTGTGGTTGGAGGATTTACACCTCCGTGTATAGAAGACGCATCTCCCAATGTGACCGAGACCGTCACACCCTATAAAGTCTCCCGCTTGTCCTGTAGGGACATGGACTGACACCGCACGCGTGTCGTCACTTCATGCGTCCGAAGTGTGATGCCAAAAATGTCTTCATGATATCTGTTCTGGTCCTGCGGGGGAAATACAGAAAGAGGGTCAAGCTGAATTCAGTGCAAACACCCCATCCAATCATATGATCCCATATCTGATCCTCAATCTTACCCGACTCATCCATTCCCCACCTGACTGTTTATCCGTTTCCCCACTTCATCCCACCACCCTCCCATCCATTCCCCCACCTGATCCCACCCTCCCTCCCATCCATTCCCCCACCTCGTCCCACCTGCCCTCCCATCCATCTGATTCCATCCATTCCCCCACCTGAATCCACCCTCCCTCCCATCCATTCCCCACCTCGTCCTATCCATTCCCCACTTCATCCCACCTGCCCTCCCATCCATCCCCCACCTCGTCCCATCCATTCCCCACCTGATCCCATCCGCCCTCCTATCCATTCCCCCACCTCGTCCCATCTGCCCTCCCATCCATCTGATTCCATCCATTCCCCCACCTGAATCCACCCGCCCTCCCATCCATTCCCTCACCTCATTCCAACCGCCCTCCCATGCATCTGATTCCATCCATTCCCCCACCCGATCCCATCCGCCCTCCCATTCATTCCCTCACCTCATTCCAACCGCCCTCCCATGCATCTGATTCCATCCATTCCCTCACCTCATTCCAACCGCCCTCCCATCCATCTGATTCCATCCATTCCCCCACCTGATCCCACCTGCCTTTCTATCCATTCCTCCATCTGATTTCATCCATTCCCTTACCTGGTCCCATCCGCCCTCCCATCCATCCCCCACCTCGTCCCATCCATTCCCCACCTCGTCCCACCTGCCCTCCTATCCATCTGATTGCATCCATTCCCCCATCTAATCCCATCCGCCCTCCCATCCATCCCCCACCTCGTCCCATCCATTCCCTCACCTCGTCCCACCTGAATCCACCCGCCCTCCCATCCATTCCCCACCTCATCCCACCGCCCTCTCGTCCATTCCCCCACCTGATCCTACCTGCCCTCCCATCAATTCCCCACTTCATCCCACCTGCCCTCCCATCCATTCCCCACCTCATCCCACCTACCCTCCCATCCATTCCCCACCTCATCCCACCTACCCTCCCATCCATTCCCCACTTCATCCCACCTGCCCTCCCATCCATTCCCCACCTGATCCTACCTGCCCTCCCATCCATTCCCCACCTCATCCCACCTACCCTCCCATCCATTCCCCACTTCATCTCACCTGCCCTCCCATCCATTCCCCACCTGATTCCATCTATTCCCCTATCCATACTTCCATCTGATTCCTATCCATTCTCCACCTCGTCCCATCCATTCCCCACCTGATCCAACCTGCCCTCCCATCCATTCCCCACCTGATCCAACCTGCCCTCCCATCCATTTCCCACCTCATCACACCTACCCTCCCTTCTATCCTTGCTCTACCTGATCCCACCAACAAGTTTCTACACCATCTAATCTCCCCCTCCCATCTGACCTTATCAGCAGCTTAACTCGTCTTCCTGATCCCACCATCTGCCCTGATCATCTGACCCCACCAGCTGTATCCTTCACCCAACCTCTATACCTGACCCTCATTGATTCCTCTGTCCAATCTCTGCTATCCAGTCCCCACTGGGTGTCAACAGCTGATCCTTCAGCCAACTCATCAGCCGTCCCTGAAATCCAATCCCCCATCCGACCCAAAATATACTTCTCCATCCAATGCAGCCATCTATCTGCACCAAGTACCTACCCGATCGTACATCTGCTCTTCATTTAACTCTTATCTGATCCCATATTCAGGACTGACTCGACCCATCTCCTTTTCCATCTACCACCGCCATCTTTTTTTTTTGTATCAAATACAGCCAGCTTCCTTATGGTGGGACCTGAAACTCTACATACCCTCACGGTGATACCTGGAAGATTACATTCCCTCGCCCTCTGACCCCCAGCACTCCTATGGTGAGCCCTGAAAATCTACATCCTCCACACCCCCAGGACTTCTACAGCAATACCTGGAAATCTACATACCCCCCCCCCCCCTACAGCAATACCTGGAAATCTACATACCCCCCTCCCCCCCCCACAGCAATACCTGGAAATCTACATACCCCCCCCCCCTACAGCATACCCCCCCCCCACAGCAATACCTGGAAATCTACATGCCTCTGGTGAGATCTGAAGCTCTACATACCCTACAGTGATACCAGGAGTCTACATGCTCCTCAGCACTCTCAAGGACATGGAAATCTACATACCCCCCCCCCCCCCCCCCCACAGCAATACCTGGAAATCTACATACCCCCCCCCCCCCCCCCCCTACAGCAATACCTGGAAATCTACATGCCTCTGGCTGAAACTCCACATACTCCAAGCTCCTCGATGGTCTGGTACTTTATATACCCCCAACCTCTCCTTTGGTGAGACCCGAACTCTATATACCCCCAGCTCCCATATGGTGTAGCCAGAGGCGTAGCTTGAAGCTTGTGGGCCCCCGATGCAAAAGTTGACCTGACCCCTGGGCTGTTCTCACCCTGTGCTCCTCTCCATTCAGGAAATGGCATACAGCCTGTCCCCAGCCAATGAGAACGGAGGGGTGTGGACCGTGGAAGGCAAAGTAGAAGCCCAGTACTGAAGCGTGGCTGTGGGGCCCTTGGGCAGATCAGAGCTGGACTTTGTGGAGCATATGATAATGGCACTAGGGGTGGGGTTGCGATTGTGACCCTGCAACCCCATGGGTGTAGCCTGCAAATCTTCATGATTCCTGCCCCCCCATGCATGATGACACCTTAACTCCTCATACCGCCAGCATTTCTAAGGCTAGTCTACATAATGGCAGCTCCTCTAGGGCAAGGCCTGGAACACTACATACCCCCTCCCCCCATTTTGGTGAGTCCCAATACTGTACATGCCCACATCTCCACACTCCAAGCTCCTCTATGGTAAGGCCTAAAACTCTTCATATCCCCGGCCCTCCGTATGGTGAAACTCTACTTACCCTCAGCTCCCCTATGATAAGGCCAGGTACCCTACATACCCCCAGCTCTCCTATGGTTAAGGCCTAAAACTCTTCATATCCTCGGCCCTCCGTATGGTGAAACTCTACGTACCCTCAGCTCCCCTATGAAGTCTCCGGCCTCGATGATACTCATGTCCCCCTGAGACACCAGGATGAGCTGGACGGTCTGTAGGACGTCGGTTGCCATGGTGACATCTCCGCAAATGTACATATGTCCGTTCTTGTTTCGCAGCACATCATGTACCTGATTGGCCAGCTGTGTCCGCAGGATGTCCTGTACATAGGTCTGGAAGAGATGGGAGAGCATCAGGGACTGATTGGTGGGATGTCCGCCTGCCCTCGCGTTGTAAAGCGCTGAGCAAACTGATGGCGCTCTATAAATCCTGAATAATAATAATAATGTAATTTTCTCACATTCCCTATTCCACAACATTCATCTTTCGCTGAGTCCTCCCCGATCTACCAAATATTACCATGGGGAAGATTGGGAATCGTCAGTAAAGTGGAAATCCGGCCAAAACGTATGTTATCCTTGGAAGGAGGTTCGAGTCGCGTCGGGTTTTTGTTGTGTCTGTAGACCTGCTAGAGATTTCCTCCCAATTCCTGACCTCTCCGTTCACCATGAACCCGTTCCTGCCCCGTTCACCACAACACCAACCCTTTCCTGCCCCATCCACCACGACACCAACCCTTTCCTGCCCCGTTCACCACGACACAGACCCTTTCCTGCCCCGTTCACCACGACACAACCCGTTCCTGCTCCGTTCACCACGACACCAACCCTTTCCTGCCTCTTGCCCCGTTCACCACTGTAACGGACCTATGAACTTTTCTGCCTACAGAGGACTGCATGACTTGTTACTGAGCTCAAAGAGTTAATTGTAGAGGGACTTTTTCACTGCTAAATGCTAATTGACGGTCTGTTGTGTATTACCAGTTAACAGCCTCAGTTATACAGGTGTATGCTAACGTGATGATCTGTGAGTATATATTGTTCTAAAGGTTAATTGAATTCTATTAAGAAAGGAATGTGCCCGGCCAGGTCATGTTAAGTGGATCTCGGTGCCGGAACGTCTAGAGACTGATTGATTCAAGGAGATGTCATTATTTCAAAGTATCTGTGTGAAGGGGGGGCGGAGATTGTCATTGTTCCTGTCACAGTTGTAAGCACATATAAGCTAAGGGAAATGTCCCATTAAAACAGTCTTGTTTGACCCTTCAACACACAGCCTCGTCTCGTTCTTGATGGGGGACCCTCTCTCTCTCTGGATCTTGGGGATGGAATGATACCGGTTTTACTTGCATATCGCACTTTGCCAGGGAAAAGGACGTCTCCAACGGCTGATACCCTCTCACTAGCCCGGGTAGCCGTTACAACCACGACACAAACCCTTTCCTGCCCCGTTCACCACGACACCAACCCTTTCCTGCCCCGTTCACCATGACACCAACCCTTTCCTGCCTCTTGCCCCGTTCACCACGACACAAACCCTTTCCTGCCCCGTTCACCACGACACAAACCCTTTCCTGCCCCGTCCACCTCGACACCAACCCTTTCCTGCCCCGTTCACCACGACACAAACCCTTTCCTGCCCGTCCACCTCGACACAAACCCTTTCCCGCCCCGTTCACCACGACACAAATCCTTTCCTGCCCCGTTCACCACGACACCAACCCTTTCCTGCCCCGTTCACCACGACACAAACCCTTTCCTGCCCCCTGCCCCGTTCACCACGACACAAACCCTTTCCTGCCCCGTTCACCACGACACAAACCCTTTCCTGCCCCATTCACCACGACACCAACCCTTTCCTGCCCCGTTCACCACGACACAAACCCTTTCCTGCCCTGTTCACCACGACACAAACCCTTTCCTGCCCCATTCACCACGACACAAACCCTTTCCTGCCCCGTTCACCACGACACCAACCCTTTCCTGCCCCGTTCACCACGACACAAACCCTTTCCTGCCCCGTCCACCACGACACCAACCCTTTCCTGCCCCGTTCACGACACAAACCCTTTCCTGCCCCGTTCACCACGACACAAACCCTTTCCTGCCCCATTCACCACGAGACAAACCCTTTCCTGCCCCGTTCACCACGACACAAACCCTTTCCTGCCCCGTTCACCACGACACAAACCCTTTCCTGCCCCGTTCACCACGACACAAACCCTTTCCTGCCCCGTTCACCACGACACAAATGCTTTCCTGCCCCGTTCACCACGACACAAACCCTTTCCTGCCCCGTTCACCACGACACAAACCTTTTCCTGCCCCTTTCACCACGACACAAACCCTTTCCTGCCCCGTTCACCACGACACAAACCCTTTCCTGCCCCGTTCACCACGACACAAACCCTTTCCTGCCCCGTCCACCACAACACCAACCCTTTCCTGCCCCGTTCACCATGACACAAACCCTTTCCTGCCCCTTTCACCACGACACAAACCCTTTCCTGCCCCGTTCACCTCGACACAAACCCTTTCCTGCCTCGTTCACCACAACACCAACCCTTTCCTGCCCCTTTCACCATGACACAAACCCTTTCCTGCCCTGTTCACCATGACACAAACCCTTACCTGCCCCGTTCACCACGACACAAACCCTTTCCTGCCCCGTTCACCACGACACCAACCCTTTCCTGCCCCGTTCACCACGACACAAACCCTTTGCTGCCCCGTCCACCACGACACAAACCCTTTCCTGCCCCGTTCACCACGACACAAACCCTTTCCTGCCCCGTTCACCACGACACAAACCCTTTCCTGCCTCCTGCCCCGTTCACCACAACACAAACCCTTTCCTGCCCCGTTCACCGCGACACAAACCCTTTCCTGCCCCGTTCACCACGACACAAACCCTTTCCTGCCCCGTTCACCACGACACCAACCCTTTCCTGCCCCGTTCACCACGACACCAACCCTTTCCTGCCTCTTGCCCCGTTCACCACGACACAAACCCTTTCCTGCCCCGTTCACCACGACACAAACCCTTTCCTGCCCCGTTCACCACGAGACAAACCCTTTCCTGCCCCGTTCACCATGACACAAACCCTTTCCTGCCCCGTTCACCACGACACAAACCCTTTCCTGCCCCGTTCACCACGACACAAACCCTTTCCTGCCCCGTTCACCACGACACAAACCCTTTCCTGCCCCGTTCACCACGACACAAACCCTTTCCTGCCCCTTTCACCGCGACACAAACCCTTTCCTGCCCCTTTCACCGCGACACAAACCCTTTCCTGCTCCGTTCACCATGACACAAACCCTTTCCTGCCCCGTCCACCACGACACCAACCCTTTCCTGCCCCGTTCACCACGACACAAACCCTTTCCTGCCCCGTTCACCATGACAAACCCTTTCCTGCCCGTTCACCACGACACAAACCCTTTCCTGCCCCGTTCACCACGACACAAACCCTTTCCTGCCCCGTTCACCACGACACAAACCCTTTCCTGCTCCGTTCACCATGACACAAACCCTTTCCTGCCCCGTCCACCACGACACCAACCCTTTCCTGCCCCGTTCACCACGACACAAACCCTTTCCTGCCCCGTTCACCATGACACAAACCCTTTCCTGCCCCGTTCACCACGACAAAAACCCTTTCCTGCCCCGTTCACCACGACAAAAACCCTTTCCTGCCCCGTTCACCATGACACAAACCCTTTCCTGCCCCGTTCACCACGACACAAACCCTTTCCTGCCCCATTCACCACGACACAAACCCTTTCCTGCCCCGTTCACCACGACACAAACCCTTTCCTGCCCCGTTCACCACAACACCAACCCTTTCCTGCCCCGTTCACCACGACACAAACCCTTTCCTGCCTCCTGCCCCGTTCACCACAACACAAACCCTTTCCTGCCCCGTTCACCGCGACACAAACCCTTTCCTGCCCCGTTCACCACGACACCAACCCTTTCCTGCCCCGTTCACCACGACACCAACCCTTTCCTGCCTCTTGCCCCGTTCACCATGACACAAACCCTTTCCTGCCCCGTTCACCACGAGACAAACCCTTTCCTGCCCCGTTCACCACGACACAAACCCTTTCCTGCCCCGTTCACCACGAGACAAACCCTTTCCTGCCCCGTTCACCACGACACAAACCCTTTCCTGCCCCGTTCACCATGACACAAACCCTTTCCTGCCCCGTTCACCACGACACAAACCCTTTCCTGCCCCGTTCACCACGACACCAACCCTTTCCTGCCCCGTTCACCACGACACAAACCCTTTCCTGCCCCGTTCACCACGACACAAACCCTTTCCTGCCCCGTTCACCACGACACAAACCCTTTCCTGCTCCGTTCACCATGACACAAACCCTTTCCTGCCCCGTCCACCACGACACCAAACCTTTCCTGCCCCGTTCACCACGACACAAACCCTTTCCTGCCCCGTTCACCATGACAAACCCTTTCCTGCCCCGTTCACCACGACACAAACACTTTCCTGCCCCGTTCACCACGACACAAACCCTTTCCTGCCCCGTTCACCACGACACAAACCCTTTCCTGCCCCGTTCACCACAACACCAACCCTTTCCTGCCCCGTTCACCACGATACAAACCCTTTCCTGCCCCGTCCACCATGACACAAACCCTTTCCTGCCCCGTTGACCACGAGACAAACCCTTTCCTGCCCCGTTGACCACGACACAAATCCTTTCCTGCCCCGTTCACCACGACACAAACCCTTTCCTGCCCCGTCCACCATGACACAAACCCTTTCCTGCCCCGTTGACCACGACACAAACCCTTTCCTGCCCCGTTGACCACCAACCCTTTCCTGCCCCGTTCACCACAACACAAACCCTTTCCTGCCCCGTTCACCACGACACCAACCCTTTCCTGCCCCATTCACCATGACACAAACCCTTTCCTGCCCCGTTCACCACGACACAAACCCTTTCCTGCCCCGTCCACCACGACACAAACCCTTTCCTGCCCCGTTCACCACGACACAAACCCTTTCCTGCCCCGTTCACCACGACACAAACCCTTTCCTGCCCCGTTCACCACGACACCAACCCTTTCCTGCCCCGTTGACCACAAACCCTTTCCTGCCCCGTTCACCACAACACAAACCCTTTCCTGCCCCGTTCACCACGACACAAACCCTTTCCTGCCCCGTTCACCACGACACAAACCCTTTCCTGCCCCGTTCACCACGACACAAACTCTTTCCTGCCCCTTTCACCATGACACAAACCCTTTCCTGCCCCTTTCACCATGACACAAACCCTTTCCTGCCCCTTTCACCATGACACAAACCCTTTCCTGCCCCGTTCACCACGACACAAAACCTTTCCTGCCCCGTTCACCACGACACAAACCCTTTCCTGCCCCGTTCACCACGACACAAACCCTTTCCTGCCCCGTTCACCACGACACAAACCCTTTCCTGCCCCGTTCACCACGACACCAACCCTTTCCTGCCCCGTCCACCACGACACAAACCCTTTCCTGCCCCGTTCACCACGACACAACCCCTTTCCTGCCCCGTTCACCACGACACAAACCCTTTCCTGCCCCGTTCACCACGACACAAACCCTTTCCTGCCCCGTTCACCACGACACAAACTCTTTCCTGCCCCTTTCACCATGACACAAACCCTTTCCTGCCCCTTTCACCATGACACAAACCCTTTCCTGCCCCTTTCACCATGACACAAACCCTTTCCTGCCCTGTTCACCACGACACAAACCCTTTCCTGCCCCGTTCACCACGACACCAACCCTTTCCTGCCCCTTTCACCATGACACAAACCCTTTCCTGCCCCTTTCACCATGACACAAACCTTTTCCTGCCCCGTTCACCACGACACAAACCCTTTGCTGCCCCGTTCACCACGACACCAACCCTTTCCTGCCCCGTTCACCACGACACAAACCTTTTCCTGCCCCGTTCACCACGACACAAACCCTTTCCTGCCCCGTTCACCACGACACAAACCCTTTCCTGCCCCGTTCACCACGACACAAACCCTTTCCTGCCCCGTTCACCACGACACCAACCCTTTCCTGCCCCTTTCACCATGACACAAACCCTTTCCTGCCCCTTTCACCATGACACAAACCTTTTCCTGCCCCGTTCACCACGACACAAACCCTTTGCTGCCCCGTTCACCACGACACAAACCTTTTCCTGCCCCGTTCACCACGACACAAACCCTTTCCTGCCCCGTTCAACACGACACAAACCCTTTCCTGCCCCGTTCACCACGACACAAACCCTTTCCTGCCCCGTTCACCACGACACAAACCCTTTCCTGCCTCTTGCCCCGTTCATCACGACACAAACCCTTTCCTGCCCCGTTTACCACGACACACGCCCTTTCCTGCCCCGTCCACCACGACACAAACCCTTTCCTGCTCCGTTCACCACGACACCAACCCTTTCCTGCCCCGTTCACCAGGAAACAAACCCTTTCCTGCCCCGTTCACCACGACACCAACCCTTTCCTGCCCCGTTCACCACGACACAAACCCTTTCCTGCCCCGTTCACCAGGACACAAACCCTTTCCTGCCCCGTTCACCACGACACCAACCCTTTCCTGCCCCGTTCACCACGACACAAACCCTTTCCTGCCCCGTTCACCACGACACAAACCCTTTCCCGCCCCATTCACCACAACACAAACCCTTTTCTGCCCCGTTCACCACGACACCAACCCTTTCCTGCCCCGTTCACCACAACACTAACCCTTTCCTGCCTCTTGCCCCGTTCACCACGACACAAACCCTTTCCTGCCCCGTTCACCACGACACAAACCCTTTCCTGCCCCGTTCACCACGACACAAACCCTTTGCTGCCCCGTTCACCACGACACCAACCCTTTCCTGCCCCGTTCACCACGACACAAACCCTTTCCTGCCCCGTTCACCACGACACCAACCCTTTCCTGCCCCGTTCACCACGACACCAACCCTTTCCTGCCCCGTCCACCACGACACAAACCCTTTCCCACCCATTCACCACGACACAAACCCTTTCCTGCCCCGTTCACCACGACACAAACCCTTTCCTGCCTCCTGCCCTGTTCACCACGACACAAACCATTTCCTGCCCCGTTCACCACGACACAAACCCTTTCCTGCCCCGTTCACCACCAACCCTTTCCTGCCCCGTTCACCACGACACAAACCCTTTCCTGCCCCCTTCACCACGACACAAACCCTTTCCTGCCCCGTTCACCACAACACAACCCCTTTCCTGCCCCGTTCACCAATGACACAAACCCTTTCCTGCCCCGTTCACCACGACACAAACCCTTTCCTGCCCCGTTCACCACGACACAAACCCTTTCCTGCCCCGTTCACCACGACACCAACCCTTTCCTGCCCCGTTCACCACGACACAAACCCTTTCCTGCCCCGTCCACCACGACACCAACCCTTTCCTGCCCCGTTCACCACGACACAAACCCTTTCCTGCCCCGTTCACCATGACAAACCCTTTCCTGCCCCGTTCACCACGACACAAACCCTTTCCTGCCCCGTTCACCACGACACAAACCCTTTCCTGCCCCGTTCACCACGACACAAACCCTTTCCTGCCCCGTTCACCACGACACAAACCCTTTCCTGCCCCGTTCACCACGACACAAACCCTTTCCTGCCCCGTTCACCACGACACAAACCCTTTCCTGCCCCGTTCACCACGACACAAACCCTTTCCTGCCCCGTTCACCATGACAAACCCTTTCCTGCCCCGTTCACCACGACACAAACCCTTTCCTGCCCCGTTCACCACGACACAAACCCTTTCCTGCCCCGTTCACCAATGACACAAACCCTTTCCTGCCCCGTTCACCACGACACAAACCCTTTCCTGCCCCGTTCACCATGACACAAACCCTTTCCTGCCCTGTCCACCACGCCCCAACCCTTTCCTGCCCCGTTCACCATGAACCCGTTCCTGCCCCGTTCACCACGACACCAACCCTTTCCTGCCCCGTTCACCACGACACAAACCCTTTCCTGCCCCGTTCACCACAACACAAACCCTTTCCCACCCCGTTCACCACGACACCAACCCTTTCCTGCCCCGTTCACCACGACACAAACCCTTTCCTGCCCCGTTCACCACGACACAAACCCTTTCCTGCCCCGTTCACCACGACACAAACCCTTTCCTGCCCCGTTCACCACGACACAAACCCTTTCCTGCCCCGTTCACCAGGAAACAAACCCTTTCCTGCCCCGTTCACCACGACACAAACCCTTTCCTGCCCCGTTCACCATGACACAAACCCTTTCCTGCCCCGTTCACCACGACACAAACCCTTTCCTGCCCCGTTCACCGCGACACAAACCCTTTCCTGCCCCGTTCACCACCAACCCTTTCCTGCCCCGTTCACCACGACACCAACCCTTTCCTGCCCCGTTCACCACGACACTAACCCTTTCCTGCCCCCTTCACCACGACACAAACCCTTTCCTGCCCCGTTCACCACAACACAACCCCTTTCCTGCCCCGTTCACCACGACACAAACCCTTTCCTGCCCCGTTCACCACGACACAAACCCTTTCCTGCCCCGTTCACCACCACACAAACCCTTTCCTGCCCCGTTCACCACGACACAAACCCTTTCCTGCCCCGTTCACCACGACACAAACCCTTTCCTGCCCCGTTCACCACGACACAAACCCTTTCCTGCCCTGTCCACCACGCCCCAACCCTTTCCTGCCCCGTTCACCATGAACCCGTTCCTGCCCCGTTCACCACGACACCAACCCTTTCCTGCCCCGTTCACCACGACACCAACCCTTTCCTGCCCCGTTCACCACAACACAAACCCTTTCCTGCCCCGTTCACCACGACACCAACCCTTTCCTGCCCCGTTCACCATGACACAAACCCTTTCCTGCCCCGTTCACCACAACACAAACCCTTTCCTGCCCCGTTCACCACGACACAAACCCTTTCCTGCCCCGTTCACCACGACACAAACCCTTTCCTGCCCCGTTCACCACGACACCAACCCTTTCCTGCCCCGTTCACCACGACACAAACCCTTTCCTGCCCCGTTCACCACGACACAAACCCTTTCCTGCCCCGTTCACCACGACACAACCCGTTCCTGCCCCGTTCACCACGACACAAACCCTTTCCTGCCCCGTTCACCACGACACAAACCCTTTCCTGCCCCGTTCACCACGTCACAAACCCTTTCCTGCCCCGTTCACCACGACACAAACCCTTTCCTGCCCCGTTCACCACGACACAAACCCTTCCCTGCCCCGTTCACCATGACACCAACCCTTTCCTGCCCCGTTCACCACGACACAAACCCTTTCCTGCCCCGTTCACCACGACACAAACCCTTTCCTGCCCCGTTCACCACGACACAAACCCTTTCCTGTCCCGTTCACCACGACACAAACCCTTTCCTGCCCCGTTCACCACGACACAAACCCTTTCCTGCCCCATTCACCACGACACAAACCCTTTCCTGTCCCGTTCACCACCACACAAACCCTTTCCTGCCCCATTCACCACGACACCAACCCTTTCCTGCCCCGTTCACCACGACACCAACCCTTTCCCGCCCCGTTCACCACAACACAAACCCTTTCCCACCCCGTTCACCACGACACAAACCCTTTCCTGCTCCGTTCACCACGACACAAACCCTTTCCTGCCCCGATCACCACGACACCAACCCTTTCCTGCCCCGTTCACCACGACACAAACCCTTTCCTGCCCCGTTCACCACGACACCAACCCTTTCCTGCCCCGTCCACCACGACACAAACCCTTTCCTGCTCCGTTCACCACGACACAAACCCTTTCCTGCCCCGTTCACCACGACACCAACCCTTTCCTGCCCCGTCCACCATGACACCAACCCTTTCCTGCCCCGTCCACCACGACACCAACCCTTTCCTGCCCCGTCCACCACGACACCAACCCTTTCCTGCCCCGTCCACCACAACACCAACCCTTTCCTGCCCCGTCCACCACGACACCAACCCTTTCCTGCTCCGTTCACCACGACACCAACCCTTTCCTGCCCCGTCCACCACGACACAAACCCTTTCCTGCCCCGTTCACCACGGCACCAACCCTTTCCTGCCCCGTCCACCATGACACCAACCCTTTCCTGCCCCGTCCACCACGACACCAACCCTTTCCTGCTCCGTTCACCACGACACCAACCCTTTCCTGCCCCGTTCACCACGACACAAACCCTTTCCTGCCCTGTCCACCACGCCCCAACCCTTTCCTGCCCCGTTCACCATGAACCCGTTCCTGCCCCGTTCACCACGACACCAACCCTTTCCTGCCCCGTTCACCACGACACAAACCCTTTCCTGCCCCGTTCACCACGACACCAACCCTTTCCTGCCCCGTTCACCACAACACAAACCCTTTCCTGCCCCGTTCACCATGACACAAACCCTTTCCTGCCCCGTTCACCACAACACAAACCCTTTCCTGCCCCGTTCACCACGACACAAACCCTTTCCTGTCCCGTTCACCACGACACCAACCCTTTCCTGCCCCGTTCACCACGACACAAACCCTTTCCTGCCCCGTTCACCACGACACAAACCCTTTCCTGCCCCGTTCACCACGACACAACCCGTTCCTGCCCCGTTCACCACGACACAAACCCTTTCCTGCCCCGTTCACCACGACACAAACCCTTTCCTGCCCCGTTCACCACGTCACAAACCCTTTCCTGCCCCGTTCACCACGACACAAACCCTTTCCTGCCCCGTTCACCACGACACAAACCCTTTCCTGCCCCGTTCACCATGACACCAACCCTTTCCTGCCCCGTTCACCACGACACAAACCCTTTCCTGCCCCGTTCACCACGACACAAACCCTTTCCTGCCCCGTTCACCACGACACAAACCCTTTCCTGTCCCGTTCACCACGACACAAACCCTTTCCTGCCCCGTTCACCACAACACAAACCCTTTCCTGCCCCATTCACCACGACACAAACCCTTTCCTGTCCCGTTCACCACCACACAAACCCTTTCCTGCCCCATTCACCACGACACCAACCCTTTCCTGCCCCGTTCACCACGACACCAACCCTTTCCCGCCCCGTTCACCACAACACAAACCCTTTCCCACCCCGTTCACCACGACACAAACCCTTTCCTGCCCCGTTCACCACGACACAAACCCTTTCCTGCTCCGTTCACCACGACACAAACCCTTTCCTGCCCCGATCACCACGACACCAACCCTTTCCTGCCCCGTTCACCACGACACAAACCCTTTCCTGCCCCGTTCACCACGACACCAACCCTTTCCTGCCCCGTCCACCACGACACAAACCCTTTCCTGCTCCGTTCACCACGACACAAACCCTTTCCTGCCCCGTTCACCACGACACCAACCCTTTCCTGCCCCGTTCACCACGACACAAACCCTTTCCTGCCCCGTTCACCACGACACCAACCCTTTCCTGCCCCGTTCACCACGACACCAACCCTTTCCTGCCCCGTTCACCACGGCACCAACCCTTTCCTGCCCCGTCCACCACGACACCAACCCTTTCCTGCCCCGTCCACCACGACACCAACCCTTTCCTGCCCCGTCCACCACAACACCAACCCTTTCCTGCCCCGTCCACCACGACACCAACCCTTTCCTGCTCCGTTCACCACGACACCAACCCTTTCCTGCCCCGTCCACCACGACACAAACCCTTTCCTGCCCCGTTCACCACGGCACCAACCCTTTCCTGCCCCGTCCACCATGACACCAACCCTTTCCTGCCCCGTCCACCACGACACCAACCCTTTCCTGCTCCGTTCACCACGACACCAACCCTTTCCTGCCCCGTTCACCACGACACAAACCCTTTCCTGCCCCGTCCACCACGCCCCAACCCTTTCCTGCCCCGTTCACCATGAACCCGTTCCTGCCCCGTTCACCACAACACCAACCCTTTCCTGCCCCGTTCACCACGACACAAACCCTTTCCTGCCCCGTTCACCATGAACCCGTTCCTGCCCCGTTCACCACAACACCAACCCTTTCCTGCCCCGTTCACCATGAACCCGTTCCTGCCCCGTTCACCACGACACAAACCCTTTCCTGCCCCGTTCACCACGACACAAACCCTTTCCTGCCCCGTTCACCACGACACAAACCCTTTCCTGCCCCGTTCACCATGAACCCGTTCCTGCCCCGTTCACCACGACACAAACCCTTTCCTGCCCCGTTCACCACGACACCAACCCTTTCCTGCCCCGTTCACCACGACACCAACCCTTTCCCGCCCCGTTCACCACAACACAAACCCTTTCCCACCCCGTTCACCACGACACAAACCCTTTCCCACCCCGTTCACCACGACACAAACCCTTTCCTGCCCCGTTCACCACGACACCAACCCTTTCCTGCCCCGTTCACCACGACACCAACCCTTTCCTGCCCCGTTCACCACGACACCAACCCTTTCCTGCCCCGTTCACCATGACACCAACCCTTTCCTGCCCCGTCCACCACGACACCAACCCTTTCCTGCCCCGTTCACCACGACACCAACCCTTTCCTGCCCCGTTCACCACGACACCAACCCTTTCCTGCCCCGTTCACCACGACACCAACCCTTTCCTGCCCCGTCCACCACGACACAAACCCTTTCCTGCCCCGTTCACCACGACACAAACCCTTTCCTGCCCCGATCACCACGACACCAACCCTTTCCTGCCCCGTTCACCACGACACAAACCCTTTCCTGCCCCGTTCACCACGACACCAACCCTTTCCTGCCCCGTCCACCACGACACAAACCCTTTCCTGCCCCGTTCACCACGACACCAACCCTTTCCTGCCCCGTTCACCATGACACCAACCCTTTCCTGCCCCGTTCACCACGGCACAAACCCTTTCCTGCCCCGTTCACCAGGAAACAAACCCTTTCCTGCCCCGTTCACCACGACACCAACCCTTTCCTGCCCCGTTCACCATGACACCAACCCTTTCCTGCCCCGTTCATCACGACACAAACCCTTTCCTGCCCCGTTCACCACGACACAAACCCTTTCCTGCCCCGTTCACCACGACACCAACCCTTTCCTGCCCCGTCCACCACGACACCAACCCTTTCCTGCTCCGTTCACCACGACACCAACCCTTTCCTGCCCCGTCCACCACGACACAAACCCTTTCCTGCCCCGTTCACCACGGCACCAACCCTTTCCTGCCCCGTTCACCACGACACAAACCCTTTCCTGCCCCGTTCACCACGACACCAACCCTTTCCTGCCCCGTCCACCACGACACCAACCCTTTCCTGCTCCGTTCACCACGACACCAACCCTTTCCTGCCCCGTCCACCACGACACAAACCCTTTCCTGCCCCGTTCACCACGGCACAAACCCTTTCCCGCCCCGTTCACCACGACACAAACCCTTTCCTGCCCCGTTCACCACGACACAAACCCTTTCCTGCCCCGTTCACCACGACACAAACCCTTTCCTGCCCCGTTCACCACGACACAAACCCTTTCCTGCCCCGTTCACCACGACACAAACCCTTTCCTGCCCCGTTCACCACGACACAAACCCTTTCCTGCCCCGTTCACCACGACACAAACCCTTTCCTGCCCCGTTCACCACGACACAAACCCTTTCCTGCCCCGTCCACCACGACACAAACCCTTTCCTGCCCCGTTCACCACGACACCAACCCTTTCCTGCCCCGTCCACCATGACACCAACCCTTTCCTGCCCCGTCCACCACGACACCAACCCTTTCCTGCCCCGTCCACCACGACACCAACCCTTTCCTGCCCCGTCCACCACAACACCAACCCTTTCCTGCCCCGTTCACCACAACACCAACCCTTTCCTGCCCCGTCCACCACGACACAAACCCTTTCCTGCCCCGTCCACCACGACACCAACCCTTTCCTGCTCCGTTCACCACAACACCAACCCTTTCCTGCCCCGTCCACCACGACACAAACCCTTTCCCGCCCCATTCACCACGACACAAACCCTTTCCTGCCCCGTTCACCACGACACAAAACCTTTCCTGCCCCGTTCACCACGACACCAACCCTTTCCTGCCCCGTCCACCACGACACAAACCCTTTCCTGCCCCGTCCACCACGACACAAACCCTTTCCTGCTCCGTTCACCACGACACCAACCCTTTCCTGCCCCGTCCACCACGACACAAACCCTTTCCTGCCCCGTCCACCACGACACAAACCCTTTCCTGCCCCGTTCACCACGACACAAACCCTTTCCTGCCCCGTTCACCACGACACAAACCCTTTCCTGCTCCGTTCACCACGACACAAACCCTTTCCTGCCCCGTTCACCACGACACACGCCCTTTCCTGCCAAGTCTAAAAAACTAAAACCCCCCAAAAAAGGTGATGCCTGGAAATGGACGATTGAACTTCTAGAGCAGGGGGGTCTCCAAACTTTCTAAACAAGGATCCAGTTTACTGTCTTTCAGACTTCAGGGGGGCCGGACTGTGGCCATTGGGAGTATAAAAGGTCCCGACACCAGTGGGAAAAAACAATGCCCCATATTTGGTGTCAGTGAGAGGAATTGTGCCCCATTGTTGATGCCAGTGGGTCCAATTGTTGATGTCAGTGCGAGGAATTGTGCCCCATCGCTGGCGCCAGTGGAGGTGATAGAGACTCATTAATTAATTGATTTCCCTGATCCAATCTCAGGGCTATAAGCTCAACTTATTTTTTCCCTAATCCACCACAGAGGGAATTGTGCCCCATCGCTGGCACCAGTGGGAAGAATTGTGCCCCATCGTTGGTGCCAGTGGGGGGAATTGTGCCTCATCATTGGTGCCAGTGCGAGGAATTGTGCCCCATTGCTGGTGCCAGTGCGAGGAATTGTGCCCCATTGCTGGTGCCAATGGAAGGAATTGTGCCCCATCGTTGGTGCCAGTGGGAGGAATTGTGCCCCATCGCTGGTGCCAGTGGGAAGAATTGTGCCCATTCATTAGGGTCAGTGGATGAAATAGTGGCTCAAGGGCCTGATAAAAGCAAGCAAAGGGCCGCATCTGGCCCCTAGGCCACAGTTTGGAGACTTGTGTTCTAGACCTTTATGGACGAGGCTCTCTGGAGCTTGATACAGTCAGAGAAGAACAGTGGGGTAGAGTCAGACTGCTGCCTAGTGTGGGATGTCTCTAGGAATGTGAATGTGTCGGCTCCTCTAGAATCTCCATAGACTTGCTCCTCACCTTGGGGCAGTCGGGCTGGCGGGAGAAGGCGGTGTAGATCTCGGTGAAGGCTCCTCTCTGCCGGGCGTCGTAGGTTTCCTCCTTGTAGATGTGATCGAGTTCTGCACAGCGGGAGCCGAAGACCAGCGTCATTTCACCGGGAACCACATCTGGGGGGGCAAGAAGAACGGCTGAGAAGGGGCACCAATGCGCAGAACCCCCCCCCCCGGGAACGTTATATACATTTCTTTCATTTTGGGGGCATTCTTAGCTAGAATCAGGTAGCTTTACGCCGGTGTATCAGTAGATACGCCGGCGTAACTCTGAATCTACGCCGTCCTAAGTTTAAGCGTATTCTGGAAACCAGATACACTTAAATTAGGCTAAGATACGAGCGGCGTAAGTCTCCTACGCCGTCGTATCTTAGGGTGCAATTTTTCCACTGGCGCTTCCGTTGAGTTCGGCGTAGAATATGTAAATGACTAGATACGCCTATTCACGAACGTACGTGTGCCCGGCGCATTTTTTTTACGTCGTTTATGTAAGGCTTTTTCCGGCGTAAAGTTAGTCTAACAAATAGCTGGCGTAGTCAATGCTAAGTATGGCCATCTTTCCCGCGTCGAAATTTTTAATTTTTACGTCGTTTGCGTAAGTCGTCCGTGAATGGGGCTGGACATAATTTACGTTCACGTCGAAACCAATACGTCCTTGCGGCGTACTTAGGCGCAATGCACACTGGGATATGTACACGGAAGGCAAGTGGTTTGTGAATACAGCACTTGCCTCTCTGACTTACGGCGGCGTAGCGTAAATACACTACGCTACGCCGCCTCAAAGATGCGCCCGGCTACCTGGATCTAGCTATCTGTCTTCTTTTTCCGCCTCTCATGAAACTCTGGATATGAAATTAGACGATCGGTTTCAGAGTGAATTATTTTTTGGGCTGCAGGTCCTGTAGATGGAGAACATGAGCAGTAGGGTGGTACGTCCGCGTCTCACATCTCTGCCACCAGGTGGCGCTCTTATAACACTCACCAACGTTCAGGATGGATCCCACGATGACGGCTGCGCAGACCCATCACACAATGGTAATGAATCCCCCCCCCGGTACCTCTACTGCCCCCCTCCTGCGGGGTCACATACTGACCATTGTTCAGCAATGAGCCCACCACTTCTGAGATTTACACAGAGTTGCCCTTTCTGACAGGACAGGAGACCTGATTCTCCTCTGCTGCAGTTCAATAACCACTTAAAGGCCTTGCCCCTCCCCCCAGCCTGTGATTGGTTAGTGAACTGAACAAAGACGATGAAGCTCATTCCTCCGCTCTCTCCTCCTCTCAGCATGCTTCTTGCATTGCAGCACAACGGATTGACTCCGTGTTATATTCAGGTTCTTACAATGGATTGAATGATGAAATTATGAATATTTGTCTGGAGTTCTGCTTTAAGAAATGGGGAATGTTGGAGATTTGCTCACCTTTGTTTTCAATGTCATACAGTCTCTGCTGCCAGAACCCTCTGAAGGGGGCAATTCCGGTTCCGGGGCCCACAAGAATGCAGGGGGCTTTTGTATCTGCTGGGAGGTGAAAAGTGGGGGCTCTGTGGAGGAAGACAGACAGATACAGGGTAAGGTGACATGTGACCAGAGGCGGCAGCACCCTGTTACCTATGGCATTGCTAGACATGGACAACCCCCCCTCCCCTTATCTCTATACCTGGAGGTCACACCATTTGTAGCCCATTCATAGAATGTATGTAATAGTAGTAGTATGCATCATTCAGGGGCATTGCTAGAACCTGGCACCCAGGGCATGTGCCCCCAGGTCTTCTCATGGGTGGCATAAGTCTCCCCCCGGGTTGCATCAGGTCTTCTATTGAGTGGCTCAGGTCTTCTACTGAGTGGCCCTGGTCTTCTACAGGATGGCCCTGGTCTTCTACTGAGTGGCCCTGGTCTCCTACTGAGTGGGATCAGGTCTTATATTGGGTGGCCTGGGTTTTCTACTGAGTGGCCTGTGCCTTCTACTGAGTGGCCCTGGTCTTCTACTGAGTGTCCCTGGTCTTCTACTGAGTGGCCCTGGTCTTCTACTGAGTGGCCCTGGTCTTCTACTGAGTGGCCCTGGTCTTCTACTGAGTGGCCCTGGTCTTCTACTGAGTGGCTCAGATCTTCTACTGACTAGCCTGGGTCTTATACTGAGTAGCCCTGGTCTTCTACTGGGTGGCCCTGGTCTTCTACTGGGTGGCTCGGGTCTTCTACTGGGTGGCCCGGGTCTTCTACTGAGTGGCCCTGGTCTTCTACTGGGTGGCCCTGGTCTTCTACTGGGTGGCCCTGGTCTTCTACTGAGTGGCCCTGCTCTTCAACAGGATGGCCTGGGTCTTCTACTGAGTGGCTCGGGTCTTCTACTGAGTGGCCCTGGTCTTCTACTGGGTGGCCCTGGTCTTCTACTGAGTGGCCCTGCTCTTCAACAGGATGGCCTGGGTCTTCTACTGAGTGGCTCAGGTCTTCTACTGAGTGGCCCTGCTCTTCTACAGGATGGCCCTGGTCTTCTACTGAGTGGCTCAGGTCTTCTACTGGATGGCCCTGGTCTTCTACTGAGTGGCTCGGGTCTTCTACTGAGTGGCCCTGGTCTTCTACTGGGTGGCCCTGGTCTTCTACTGGGTGGCCCTGGTCTTCTACTGGGTGGCCCTGGTCTTCTACTGAGTGGCCCTGCTCTTCTACAGGATGGCCTGGGTCTTCTACTGAGTGGCTCAGGTCTTCTACTGAGTGGCCCTGCTCTTCTACAGGATGGCCCTGGTCTTCTACTAAGTGGCTCAGGTCTTCTACTGGATGGCCCTGGTCTTCTACTGAGTGGCCCTGGTCTTCTACTGAGTGTCCCTGGTCTTCTACTGGGTGACCTGGGTGTTCTACTGGGTTGCCTGGGTCTTTCTATTGAGTGGCTCAGGTCTACTACTGAGTGTCCCTGGTCTTCTACTGAGTGGCCCTGGTCTTTTACTGAGTGGCTTAGGTCTTCTACTGGGTGGCTCAGGTCTTCTACTTGGTGGCTCAGGTCTTCTACTGAGTGGGATCAGATCTTCTATTGGGTGGTCTGGGTCTTCTACTGAGTGGCCTGTGTCTTCTTCTGAGTGGCCCTGGTCTTCTACTGAGTGGCTCAGGTCTTCTACTGAGTGGCCCTGGTCTTCTACTGAGTGGGCCGGGTCTTCTACTGAGTGGCCCTGTTCTCCTTTCAGATATGGTGATGATACATTCTATGGCCCAGATTCTCGTACGAGTTACGCCGGCGTATCTCCAGATACGCCGTCGTAACTCTGAGTCCGAGCTGTCGTATCTATGCGCCTGATTCTTAGAATCAGTTACTCATAGATTTATATTAGATCCGACCGGCGTAAGTCTCTTACGCCGTCGTATCTTAACTACATATTTACGCTGGCCACTAGGGGCGTGTACGCTGATTTACGCCTAGAAATATGTAAATCAGCTAGATACGCGAATTCACGAACGTAAGCCCGGCCGACGCAGTACAGATCCGCCGTTTACAATGTTAAGTATGGACGTCATTCCCTCGTCAAATTTAGAAAATTTTACGTTGTTTGCGTTAGTCGTTTGCGAATAGGGCTGGGCGTCATTTATGTTCACGTCGAAAGTATTGGCTTCTTGCGGGTTAATTTGGAGCATGCGCACGGCCCGTACCCCCCCCCCCCCCATACATTGCTCTGGTCTAAGCCCCTGACTTCCTCTGCCAGCTGAACCCCGAACCATCTGAAATGATGAGAGTGGGGGAGGGGCTGGGTTGGTTTCTGCTAATCACCCCTTTAGAGGAGGAGCATTTGGCGTATCGGTAGAATTGTGGAATATTTACCCGCGGACGAAGCAAGGGACGGAGGAGCCGAGGCAGAGCTGGTCCAGCCACGTTGAGCAGACCCCGTAGTGCAGAGGACCTTTATTTTCTGCCGGAGATAATGGAGATAAAGCAAATTTCAGACACTCAGATTATATAATGTCCACATACAGACAATGTCACAATCGTGGCCCCCGGGGGCCCCTCACCCTGAGTGCGGTACGACACTACGGCCACGGTGAGGTGGATCTGGTCAGGGCAAGTGTCCATAGAGGAGCTGATGGAATAGTAGCGGGCCTGGAGCAGAGGCAACTGTGTGAGGAGGAGGGAACTGGGGATGGAGATTGATGGGAACTCCTCCAGAACCTCCACCAGATTGGGGCATCGGAACCATTTCCACTCCTCGTACTGCCGGGCGTCCTGCGGGAGGGGGGGAGAAGGTGACCACGGTTACATTTCCCACAACAAATTGCACACCAAACCCACCGAGATCAGAAAGAAAGATCAGTAATCCCCGGAAATTCTGGATTCTTCCATCTTTCACACTCATGGCCCATCCCCAAAAGGTCCCGGGGGGTTCCTGGACTCCGTGAGGATTCTGCTGGGACACTAAACACCGATTACATTTCACCCAATCAGAAGCCGTCATATATACTAGAGGGCTCCAGACTGGTGAAAGGTTCAATCTGATTGGTTGATTGCATCATTGCACATCACCGGATATCAGAGAAGGAGTGGTCAGATTCAAGGTTAGAGAATTAAATGCTGAAACCTGATTGGTCCAGCCTGGCTCAGTGCCCTCACCTGGCTCAGGGTCTCCAGCCTCTGCCTCTCGGTGGGGTCCTCACACAGGACACTCAGCAGCTGCAGGAACTGGGGTGTGGGGGGCGTGGTGATGTCCAGGTAATTGGTCAGGGCCTGACGCAACGTACAGGGGGGGATCCGAGTGTCCGAGACCCAGTTGACTTTCCGTCCGGATCCCAATCCTGATAACAGAGATACGAAATAAAGGAAATGATTGGTGCATAAAGACCCGGATCCTGGTGCAAGAAAAGAGCTGCCCCCCCCCCCCGAGTGTCAGTCCCATACCCAGTGCTACAGATTGCACATTCCCCCAATAACTGCCCTACAGCTAACATGTCCACCCCATTACTACCAGTATCTAAAGCTCCCAACCTGCATAACCCCCCCCCCCTCTGGTCCTCAAACCCTCCTCAACCTTCATAACCTCCTACCCAACCTTTATAACCACCCCCCCTCAACCGTCATAAGCTCCTACCCAACCTTTATAACCACCCCCCCCCCAACCTTCATAACCTCCTACCCAACCTTTATAACCACCCCCCCCCCCAACCTTCATAACCTCCTACCCAACCTTTATAACCACCCCCCCTCAACCGTCATAAGCTCCTACCCAACCTTTATAACCACCCCCCCCAACCTTCATAACCTCCTACCCAACCTTTATAACCACCCCCCCCCCAACCTTCATAACCTCCTACCCAACCTTTATAACCACCCCCCCCCAACCTTCATAACCTCCTACCCAACCTTTATAACCACCCCTCCCCCAACCTTCATAACCTCCTACCCAACCTTTATAACTGCCCCCCCCCCCCTCAACCTTCATAACCTCCTACCCAACCTTTATAACCACCCCCTCAACCTTCATAACCTCCTACCCAACCTGCATAACCCCCCCCCTCATTCCTCAACCCCCCCCCAACCTTCATAACCTCCCACCCAACCTTTATAACCACCCCCCCAACCTTCATAACCTCCTACCCAACCTTTATAACCATCCCCAACCTGCATAACCCCCCCTCATTCCTCAACCCCCCCCCCAACCTTCATAACCTCCTACCCAACCTTTATAACCACCCCCCCCATAACCTTCATAACCTCCTACCCAACCTTTATAACCACCCCCCCCCCCCTCAACCTTCATAACCTTCTACCCAACCTTTATAACCACCCCCCAACCTTCATAACCTCCTACCCAACCTATAACTCCCCCCCACCCTCATAACTGCTTTTCTGAACCTAACCCACTCAACTCCCATTACCCAACCAACCGCACAACCTTCACAATCTCCTCCCAACCCTCATAACCTCCCCCTAACCCTTAAAACCTCCCCCCACCAGCTTCATAACCCCCCCCCAACCTGCATAACCTCCCCCTAACCCTTAACCCCCCACCTTCATAACCCCCCCCCCCCAATACTTGCAACCACTCCCTCAACCTTCATAATCTCCTCCCAACCCTCATAACCTCCCCCTAACCCTTAAAACCTTCCCCCACCAGCTTCATAACCCCCCCCCAACCTTCATAACCCCAACACTTGCAACCACTCCCTCAACCTTCATAACCTCCTCCACAGCCCTCTAGACTACTCCTTTGTACCTAACCCACTCACTCATCCTTCTCACCTAGCTCCCCAACCTTTATAAGAGCTCTTCCACTCCTTCCCTCAACTTCTAATATCCCTCGGATATACCCAACCCCCAAACCCCCTCCAACACCTATTACCCCTCCTTCTAACCTAGCTCCCCAATCCTTTTAACCCCTTTTCTACATCTCCCCAACTCCTTTTACCCCTTCTTGACACCCAACCTCCAAACCCACAAAACTCGTCTCCCTCACCTTCCAACTTCTGCTATCTCTCCTCTGAACCTCCTAATCCTCGTCTCCCATTACTTCTGCTTCACATCATTTCTACAGAGCCTCCCCAACCCACATAGCCCCTCCTCCACCCCACATAGCCCCTCCTATAACTCCTGCACACCTGGCCCCCATCTCCAACACCATTACCCCCCCCCCCCACCCACATAGCCCTTCCTCCATCCCACATAGCCCCTCCTATAACTCCTGCACACCTGGCCCCCATCCCCAACACCATTACCCCCCCCCACTTTGTACTGTAGATCTGATCTCCTCCAAGGCTTCCTCTCCAGTCATTATACCCCAAGGAGAACTCTACAATTGGCTCCAGTGATGGAGATGGGGGGGGGGGGTAGGTATGGCCTTGTAAACTCTATGGGCCCCCTTCAGAAGACACAACCTTTGCTACCCCTCCACCTACCCCACAGGAAAAGCAAAGCGTCTGGTGGCGGCATCCCCTACTCACGGTTGTTGGAGTCTTTCTCCATCGTCTCCACCAGGACGGTGTCATTCGCCGGCGGGGGGTCCTCCACCCTCTCCAGCAGTGTCAGGACCAGCTCTTCCCGGTTACATGGGAACACCCCGAGATGGTCACCGGGGGAATAACAGAGCTCCTTCTGCCCCTCTGTGTTCAACTTTAGCAGGATGGTGGAGCGGCTGAGACACCAGAAAGAACCAATCACAATGGAGGAAAGAAACTTTTTTATTTAGAAGAAAGATTTTATTTGAACACATTGGAGGATACATGTTCCATAAACACTCACCAAAGACCCCCACCTAGTGGCTGAAAACAGAAATGACAGTACCAATAGAGCACCACTATGGTGAGATAGTGGTAATCAACATTCCACCCCCAATATCCAACCAATCACCAGATCTACTGGAGCCAATCCCGGTACAGCAAGCCAATCCCCCCAAAAGGAAATGTTATTAAAGTGGGAATCCCCCCCCCCCACCCGCACAGTCACCCACTATTATTAATATACATTTATATAGCTCTGACATATACCACCGTGCTGTACAGAGATCACTGAGCCAATCAAAGATGGTTGTTGGGGATCATCTGTCAGTTTCAGGGGTCCAGGAGGTCACATGACCCCCCTTTATCTCCTCTCTGGAAATAAAGTGTCTGTGCCTAATGACCAATCAGATTTCAGCTCTCACTTTCCCAGTGAAGAGTAATAGATAAAATGAAGAATCTGATTGGTTACTATGAACACCACACACATGCGCTGCGATCCTCCATTCTCACCTGGACTGGTCACTCTGCAGGTTCTCCCTGGATAGGAAGACGGCCTCATAGACTTTCCTCCTGTGCACCTGAGAGAGTCCTGAGAGAGACAAACATCGATCAATGCAGTCCCAGGACCCAGGAGGACCAAATAGGGGTCCAGAATATGGGATAGGTGGACATGGTGGGGGGCCCCCGAGGTGAGATGAAGTCAGTGAGAGGGGAGGCGGGGTCATACCTGTGATGAGGTCAGGGGGGCAAAGGTGGGGTCATACCTGGGATGAAGTCAGGGCAGGGGTCAGAGTTTAGGTCATACCTGTGACGAGGTCGGGTAAGGAGGCGGGGTCATACCTGTGATGAGGTCGGGGTGGAGGCGGGGTCATACCTGTGATGAGGTCGGGGTGGAGGCGGGGTCATACCTGTGATGAGATCGGGGGAGGAGGCGGGGTCATACCTGTGATGAGGTCGGGGTGGAGGCGGGGTCATACCTGTGATGAGGTCGGGGGAGGAGGCGGTGTCATACCTGTGATGAGGTCGGGGGAGGAGGCGGGGTCATACCTGTCATGAGGTCGGGGTGGAGGCGGGGTCATACCTGTGATGAGGTCGGGGGAGGAGGCGGGGTCATACCTGTGATGAGGTCGGGGGAGGAGGCCTGGATGGACATCCTGTACATTGAGCGCTGCCAGCTGCCTTTGGCCTTAAAGAAATCCTGAACGTTCAGATCGATGTCGTCACCGACACAAAACGTGTCACACGCCGCCTGGGGGACAGAAAAGACGCGACACCAATGTTGGGGGTTATTATTACTGACACTAATGTTGGGGGTTATTGTAACGGCTACCCACTGGTAGTGAGGGGTATCGGCCGTTGGAGACGTCCTTTTTGCTGACAAGTTATGATATGCAGGTACCGCCGGTATATCCCATCGAACGCCCTTCCAAGAAACGAGACGTGCTACGTTTGAAGGGTCAAGCAGACTGACTTTATTTGGCATATTTCACCTGCTTATATCTGCTTACAACTGTTACAAGAACAATGACAGTTTCCGCCCTCCCCTTTTCCCAGTAGGGGGCTTCAACACAGACCCCCTGAAACAATGACATCTCCTTGAATTAATCACTTGACCAGTCTCTAGCCGCTTCGGCACCTCACCCCACTTAACATTTCCTGGCCAGGCACATAGAATTCAATTAACCTTTAAAACAATTATCACTCACACATAATCCCCATCAGCATACACCTCACAGGGGGGCTGTTTACCTGCACACAAAAGAGAGTTCATTATCTATGCGAAGGGAACATTAGCATTCCAGCAATGAAAAGATACTTGTCCAGTTAACCCTTTGTGCTCAGAATACACTGTGGTACATCCACTTGTGACAAGCCATGCAGTTCCTTGTAGTCCCCCTGCACGAACATTATAACTGTCTCGGCAGCATGCATGTGTCCGTTACACTACTCCCCCTTTGTGGAACACTCCGGCAGACCCGGATTGATCTTTTTCGGATCAACTTGGGGATGTCCGGTCTGCTGTTAGGGTAAAAGTTCAGTTTGCCTGGACAGGCCGTCGGCATTCCCATTGAATCTGCCAGGGCGGTATTAGATAGAAAAATTGTAGGGTTGTAGGGCCAAGCTCCATCTTAGCAAGCGCCCATTATCTCCGGCTACTCGGTTCAGCCATACTAGTGGGTTATGGTCCGTGATCAGGGTGAATTCCTGACCATACAGGTAGGGTGTGAGCTTCTGAGCTTCCCAAACCAGGGCTAAACATTCCTTTTCCACGGCCGCGTAGCTCACTTCCCTGGGTAATAGTTTTCTACTCAGGTACGCGACAGGGTGTTCTCCTCCATCCTCCCCGATCTGGCTTAGAACTGCCCCCAGTCCATACATGGACGCATCTGTATGAACGACAAATCTTTTGTTAGGGACGGGGGCAGATAGGACAGGTGCGTTGATCAATGCTTGTTTCAAGGTTTGGAATGCTGTTTCACAGGCGGGAGACCACAGGACTACTCTAGGCAAATTCTTTTTGGTCAAATCCGTCAGGGGTTTAGCAATGGTACTGTAGTCAGGGACAAATTTTCTGTAATACCCCGCTGTCCCTAGAAATGCCAGTACCTGGGTCTTAGTGTGGGGAGTTGGCCAATTGGCTACAGCCTCAACCTTAGCGGGTTCTGGTCGTTGTTTCCCACACCCCACTCTGTGTCCCAAGTACTGGACTTCTGCCATCCCGAAATTACATTTTTCTGGCTTCAGGGTTAGGCCGGCGGCCCTAATCTGATCCAGTACAGCCTCAACATGCCTCAAGTGTTCCCCCCAAGTCTCACTATAGATCGCAATGTCATCCAGGTACGCGCAAGCAAAATCCTGGAAGCCATCAAGGAGGCGGTCCACTAAGCGCTGAAATGTGGCTGGGGCGTTCTTCATCCCAAATGGCATGACCTTGAACTGGAATAAGCCAAATGGGGTGACAAATGCCGACTTAAGGATAGCCTCTTTGGACAGGGGAATCTGCCAATACCCTTTGCACAGATCGATTGTGGTCAGATAACGTCCCCTGGCAATACGATCTAATAGCTCGTCTACTCGGGGCATGGGGTAGGCATCTGTCACGGTTTTGTCATTGAGGCGTCGGTAATCGACACAGAATCGGGTTGTTCCGTCCTTTTTGGGTACTAGGACAACGGGCGAGGCCCAGGGGCTGTCAGATGGTTCTATGATCCCCAGTCTTAACATTTCTTGTATTTCCTTCCTCATCTCCTCTTTTACTGCCTCAGGGATTCTGTAGGGAGTCTGTCTGAGCGGGTTTTGTCCTGGGGTCTCTACGTAGTGAGTCGCTAAGAGAGTGTACCCGGGCTCCTGGGAAAATGTCAGTCCTTTCTCAGTTATCAATTGTCGCATCTGTCCCTTTTCTGCGGGAGGTAACCGCTCCCCTAGCTGTATCGTATTGAGCAGAGTCTTAGGTTCCGAATCTGCTAATAGATCTGGGATGGGTAAGCTGTCGGGGTCTTCAGTGGCTGGGATACATATGGCTGCTACATCCTCTGGTCTTTCCTGATACTCTTTTAATAAGTTTACATGAAAGGGTTTCTGGACCCTTTCATCTTGGCTGCTGGCGATTACATATGTAGTATCGCAGACTTGCGCTACCACTTTGTAAGGGCCCTGCCATGAGGTCTGGAGCTTATTCCCTTTGACAGGCCTAAGCACCAGCACCTTCTGGCCCACTTGAAACATTCTCTGACGGGCGCCCCGGTCGTACCAGTGTTTCTGTCGTCCCTGGGCCGTTTGGAGATGGTCCCGTGCCATCCAAGCTAAATGTTCCATGCGGTCCCGCATTTCCAGCACATATGGCACAATGGGGACACCTTCATGTTCTGTCTCGCCCTCCCAGTGCTCCCGGATGAGGTCGAGGGGGCCTCGCACTCTCCGTCCATAGAGCAGCTCGAAGGGAGAGAACCCTGTGGATTCCTGCGGTACCTCTCGATAGGCAAACAAGAGGTGCGGCAAAAATCGCTCCCAGTCTCTGTATTCCGCCGTAAAGGTCCGCAGCAATTGCTTGAGGGTACCATTAAAGCGTTCACAGAGACCGTTGGTCTGAGGGTGGTACGGTGAACTAAGCAGGGTCTTAATACCGCAGACCTTCCATAACTGTTGGGTTAGATCTGCAGTAAACTGGGTCCCTCGGTCGGACAGGATTTCCTGAGGGAACCCCACTCGGGTGAATATCCCGACGAGCGCACTGGCAACAGTGTCCGCCTGAATATTCGTCAGAGTGACGGCCTCCGGGTAGCGGGTAGCATAGTCTACTATGGTAAGAATGTATTTCTTACCTGAGGGACTGGGGTTAGGTAGAGGTCCCACTAGGTCGACTGCTACCCTGCTAAACGGTTCCTCGATCACGGGCATAGGTGACAGTCGAGCCTTAGGGTGGTCCCCTCTTTTTCCTACCCGTTGGCATACGTCACAGGTGCTGCAGTAACGTCGCACATCCTTCGAGATCCCCGGCCAAAAGAAAGTCTGGGTGATCCTGTAGGTGGTGCGGTTACCCCCTAGGTGCCCTGCCAACGGAATGTCGTGGCCGATTCGGAGAAGTTCCAACCGGTACTTTCTGGGTACCACTAGTTGGCGCTTTTGCGAAGGGACACCGCCTCTCTTTCTGCCTTCATTCAATCTGTATAACCTGTCACCCTCCCATATAAAACGTTCCCGCTCATCCCCTCTACTGTCTGCTAATTCTCGATACTTTTGAAGGGTGGAGTCCTCCCTAGTTTCCCTCCCAAATTCCTCTGGGGTGTCCCAAGCTATGGGTCTCTCTACCGTAGTGGGGTTACATGTCGGTTCTTGGCTTACCTGGGTCTCCTGGCCTGTTGTAGGATCATCTGTGATACGGGTCTGTGAGCGGGTGGTCACGGGGCAAGCTGCATCAGGTGTAGGTAGATACGCCGAAGTCAGAGGGCCAATGTCGTTGCCCAGCACAACCTCGGCCGGTAGGTTGTCCATGATACCAACGGTGGTCTTTCCTGACCCGACTCCCCAGTCTAAGTGCACCCGGGCGGTGGGTAAGCGGAATACAGCGCCCCCTGCGACCCGGACGGCAACTGTACGAGTGGAGAGGTTCTCTGGCTTTACCAGATGTTTTTGAACCAGAGTGATAGTGGCCCCGGTATCTCTTAAGCCTTGTGCTACTTGTCCATTCACCCGTACCTCCTGACGGTGATGCTGACGGTTATCTGGGGAGGCAGCTTGTATTGGGTCTGCCTCATACAAAATCCCCAGACATTCCTCCGGGCCCCCCTCGGTCTCCAGGCAGTGGGCCGCAGAGGGACGTGATGGAGTGACTTCTGTGTTGGGTGTTGTGCGTCTCCAATTGTTATTTGTAGCTCTTAGAGGGCAATAACGAGCAATATGTCCCGTGTTGCTGCAGTGATGGCACGTCACCCTAGGCGAATCCCGGGGGTAGTTGTTAGGCCCCTGAGGACGTGGTGGTCCTGGTGGGACTGGAGCCCGAAACTCTGGGCGTGGGGTGATGGTTGGAGTACGCGGTTCTACCTTATGAGCCAGCCGCATAGTACCCTGGCTTACTTTCCTTGTCTCCGCGTACTCATCTGCTAGCCGAGCCGCCTCGTTTAAGTTAGCGGGACTGCGATCTCGTACCCAGTCTTGTATGTCTGCGGCCAGGTCTTGGAAGAAATGTTCCATTAGGAACAGCTGTAATACTTCCTCCCCGGTGTTGGCCTTGCACCCTTGGACCCAATGGGATGCCACCCTTTGTAACTGGTTTGCCCATTCCATGTGGGAGTCCACAGCCTTCTTCTTGGACTCCCGGAAGCGACGGCGGTAGGCTTCTGGAGTTACGGCGTATCGGGTTAGCAGCGCCTTTTTAACTTGCTGGTATTGTAAAATATCCTCTGGGGCGAGAGCCCGAAAGGCTTCATTGGCTTTGCCCGACAGTTTCCCCGACAAAATAGTGACCCATTGGTCTGGTGGTACCTGGTGTAGTGAGCACTGCCTCTCAAAGTCCGCCAAATATCCATCGCTTTCCTCCTTACTTTCTACAAAAGCTTTAAATGCAGTGAACGGTATTTTCTTTCCTGTAGCAGCAGGTGGGGGGGTAGGAACTGCAGGTGTAATGGGCTGTCTCGCTCTTACCAGTTCCAGTTCTTGTCCCCTCTTCGTTTGTATCTCTTCCCTTGCTTCCCGGAACAGCTGGTTGATTAGTTCCACGGACGTTTCTGGATACAAGGATAATCTCCGCTGTACAATCCCAGTAATTACATCTTCTTTGCTGACCGGTGCAAGGGGCTCCGTTCCTTCCATGGATCCATCCATTTCGTCCAGCTCCAGCAGGTTAGCTATCAGCTCTCTCCGTGGTCTGTTGCTGGCGCTCCTACCACGAATCTCCAATAGATCTTTCAGTGTGGATCTTTTCAGCCTGGCGTACTGCGACTCCATTCAGAACTTGCTCTTTGGATAAAAGGACCATCCCACTACTGCCAACCAATGTAACGGCTACCCACTGGTAGTGAGGGGTATCGGCCGTTGGAGACGTCCTTTTTGCTGACAAGTTATGATATGCAGGTACCGCTGGTATATCCCATCGAACGCCCTTCCAAGAAACGAGACGTGCTACGTTTGAAGGGTCAAGCAGACTCACTTTATTTGGCATATTTCACCTGCTTATATCTGCTTACAACTGTTACAAGAACAATGACAGTTTCCGCCCTCCCCTTTTCCCAGTAGGGGGCTTCAACACAGACCCCCTGAAACAATGACATCTCCTTGAATTAATCACTTGGCCAGTTTCTAGCCGCTTCGGCACCTCACCCCACTTAACATTTCCTGGCCAGGCACATAGAATTCAATTAACCTTTAAAACAATTATCACTCACACATAATCCCCATCAGCATACACCTCACAGGGGGGCTGTTTACCTGCACACAAAAGAGAGTTCATTATCTATGCGAAGGGAACATTAGCATTCCAGCAATGAAAAGATACTTGTCCAGTTAACCCTTTGTGCTCAGAATACACTGTGGTACATCCACTTGTGACAAGCCATGCAGTTCCTTGTAGTCCCCCTGCACGAACATTATAACTGTCTCGGCAGCATGCATGTGTCCGTTACAGTTATTATCACTGACACCAATGTTGGGGGTTATTATCACTGACACCAATGTTGGGGGTTATTATCACTGACACCAATGTTGGGGGTTATTATCACTGACACCAATGTTGGGGGTTATTATCACTGACACCAATGTTGGGGGTTATTATCATCACTGACGCCAATGTTGGGGGTTATTATCATCACTGACGCCAATGTTGGGGGTTATTATCATCACTGACGCCAATGTTGGGGGTTATTATCATCACTGACACCAATGTTGGGGGTTATTATCATCACTGACACCAATGTTGGGGGTTATTATCACTGACACCAATGTTGGGGGTTATTATCACTGACACCAATGTTGGGGGTTGGAGTCGCAGGCGATGGTTCGGGGCACATACATGTCTAGTCCTCCAGCTGTGATGTGATTGGCTCACCTTGAAGACTGCCTTTGCCCACACCCGGAAGGAGTCCTCCTGTCCGCACAGCTCGTCCCCCTCCCCCATCTCCAGGATCCGCTCTCCTCCCAACTCCTCCAGCCGGGTGTCCACCGCATGACCGAACGCACAGAAGTGGGGGTACGCCCGGGACCCCAAACCGAACACCGAGAACCTGGAACACAGAGAGGGGTCAGTGTACTCACTGTGCTTCTCAGCCATGTATCTCTATCATCAGAGGGTTACACTGTGCTTCTCAGCCGGACCAGGACAGAGGAGATCAGCACCGAGGGGGAAGGACTTCGTAGGCTTGTCTCCCGCCCTCTCCTCCCTTCGTATGCTTGTCTCCCGCCCTCTCCATCCTTAGTAGGCTTGTCTCCCGCCCTCTCCATCCTTAGTAGGCTTGTCTCCTGCCCTCTCCATCCTTAGTAGGCTTGTCTCCCGCCCTCTCCATCCTTAGTAGACTTGTCTCCCGCCCTCTCCACCCTTAGTAGGCTTGTCTCCTGCCCTCTCCATCCTTAGTAGGCTTGTCTCCCGCCCTCTCCATCCTTAGTAGGCTTGTCTCCTGCCATCTCCATCCTTAGTAGGCTTGTCTCCTGCCCTCTCCATCCTTAGTAGGCTTGTCTCCCGCCCTCTCCATCCTTAGTAGGCTTGTCTCCTGCCCTCTCCATCCTTAGTAGGCTTGTCTCCTGCCCTCTCCACCCTTAGTAGGCTTGTCTCCTGCCCTCTCCATCCTTAGTAGGCTTGTCTCCCGCCCTCTCCATCCTTAGTAAGCTTGTCTCCCGCCCTCTCCATCCTTAGTAGGCTTGTCTCCCGCCCACTCCATCCTTAGTAGGCTTGTCTCCCGCCCTCTCCACCCTTAGTAGGCTTGTCTCCCGCCCTCTCCATCCTTCGTAGACTTGTCTCCCGCCCTCTCCATCCTTAGTAGGCTTGTCTCCTGCCCTCTCCATCCTTAGTAGGCTTGTCTCCTGCCCTCTCCATCCTTAGTAGGCTTGTCTCCCGCCCTCTCCATCCTTAGTAGGCTTGTCTCCTGCCCTCTCCATCCTTAGTAGGCTTGTCTCCCGCCCTCTCCATCCTTAGTAGGCTTGTCTCCCGCCCTCTCCACCCTTAGTAGGCTTGTCTCCTGCCCTCTCCATCCTTCGTAGGCTTGTCTCCCGCCCTCTCCATCCTTAGTAGGCTTGTCTCCCGCCCTCTCCACCCTTAGTAGGCTTGTCTCCTGCCCTCTCCACCCTTAGTAGGCTTGTCTCCTGCCCTCTCCATCCTTAGTAGGCTTGTCTCCCGCCCTCTCCATCCTTAGTAGGCTTGTCTCCCGCCCTCTCCATCCTTAGTAGGCTTGTCTCCCGCCCTCTCCATCCTTAGTAGGCTTGTCTCCCGCCCTCTCCACCCTTAGTAGGCTTGTCTCCTGCCCTCTCCATCCTTAGTAGGCTTGTCTCCCACCCTCTCCACCCTTAGTAGGCTTGTCTCCCGCCCTCTCCATCCTTAGTAGGCTTGTCTCCCGCCCTCTCCACCCTTAGTAGACTTGTCTCCCGCCCTCTCCATCCTTAGTAGGCTTGTCTCCTGCCCTCTCCACCCTTAGATGACTTGTCTCCCGCCCTCTCCATCCTTAGTAAGCTTGTCTCCCGCCCTCTCCACCCTTAGTAGGCTTGTCTCCCGCCCTCTCCATCCTTAGTAGGCTTGTCTCCCGCCCTCTCCATCCTTAGTAGGCTTGTCTCCCGCCCTCTCCATCCTTAGTAGGCTTGTCTCCTGCCCTCTCCATCCTTGTCTCCTGCCCTCTCCATCCTTAGTAGGCTTGTCTCCCGCCCTCTCCATCCTTAGTAGGCTTGTCTCCTGCCCTCTCCACCCTTAGTAGGCTTGTCTCCCGCCCTCTCCACCCTTAGTAGGCTTGTCTCCTGCCCTCTCCATCCTTGTCTCCTGCCCTCTCCATCCTTAGTAGGCTTGTCTCTCGCCCTCTCCATCCTTAGTAGGCTTGTCTCCTGCCCTCTCCACCCTTAGTAGGCTTGTCTCCCGCCCTCTCCACCCTTAGTAGGCTTGTCTCCTGCCCTCTCCATCCTTGTCTCCTGCCCTCTCCATCCTTGTCTCCTGCCCTCTCCATCCTTGTCTCCTGCCCTCTCCATCCTTAGTAGACTTGTCTCCCGCCCTCTCCATCCTTAGTAGGCTTGTCTCCCGCCCTCTCCACCCTTAGTAGGCTTGTCTTCCGCCCTCTCCATCCTTAGTAGGCTTGTCTCCTGCCCTCTCCATCCTTAGTAGGCTTGTCTCCCGCCCTCTCCATCCTTAGTAAGCTTGTCTCCCGCCCTCGCCACCCTTAGTAGGCTTGTCTCCCGCCCTCTCCATCCTTAGTAGGCTTGTCTCCCGCCCTCTCCATCCTTAGTAGGCTTGTCTCCTGCACTCTCCATCCTTAGTAAGCTTGTCTCCCAGCCTCTCCATCCTTAGTAGGCTTGTCTCCTGCCCTCTCCATCCTTAGTAGGCTTGTCTCCTGCCCTCTCCATCCTTAGTAGGCTTGTCTCCCGCCCTCTCCATCCTTAGTAGGCTTGTCTCCTGCCCTCTCCATCCTTAGTAGGCTTGTCTCCTTCCCTCTCCATCCTTAATAGGCTTGTCTCCTGCCCTCTCCATCCTTAGTAGGCTTGTCTCCCGCCCTCTCCACCCTTAGTAGGCTTGTCTCCCACCCTCTCCATCCTTAGTAGGCTTGTCTCCCACCCTCTCCATCCTTAGTAGGCTTGTCTCCCGCCCTCTCCATCCTTAGTAGGCTTGTCTCCTGCCCTCTCCATCCTTAGTAGGCTTGTCTCCCGCCCTCTCCATCCTTAGTAGGCTTGCCTCCTGCCCTCTCCATCCTTAGTAGGCTTGTCTCCTGCCCTCTCCATCCTTAGTAGGCTTGTCTCCCGCCCTCTCCATCCTTAGTAGGCTTGTCTCCTGCCCTCTCCATCCTTAGTAGGCTTGTCTCCCGCCCTCTCCATCCTTAGTAGGCTTGCCTCCTGCCCTCTCCATCCTTAGTAGGCTTGTCTCCCGCCCTCTCCATCCTTAGTAGGCTTGTCTCCCGCCCTCTCCATCCTTAGTAGACTTGTCTCCTGCCCTCTCCATCCTTGTCTCCTGCCCTCTCCACCCTTAGTAGGCTTGTCTCCCACCCTCTTTACCCTTAGTAGGCTTGTCTCCTGCCCCTGCCACCCTTAGATGACCTGTCTCCTGCCCCCGCCACCCTTAGATGGCTTGTCTCCCGCCCTCTCCATCCTTAGTAGGCTTGTCTCCTGCCCTCTCCACCCTTAGTAGACTTGTCTCCCGCCCTCTCCATCCTTAGTAGGCTTGTCTCCCGCCCTCTCCATCGTTAGTAGGCTTGTCTCCCGCCCTCTCCATCCTTAGTAGGCTTGTCTCCTGCCCTCTCCATCCTTAGTAGACTTGTCTCCTGCCCCCGCCACCCTTAGTAGGCTTGTCTCCTGCCCTCTCGATCCTTGTCTCCCGCCCTCTCCACCCTTGGTAGGGCCCTCTCCCGCTTGCCTATCTGTGATCGGGGAGAGGGAAATCCCAAAACTTAAGGAAAAAGCCATTTCACAACTCCACCCAAACAGAACTTTGTCAGTTAGGAGTGGAGCGACATGTCAGTTTGGTACCTGAGTGTGCCCAGGGGCCCGGCGCTGTCCGTGTTACTCGATTCCTTCCTCTTATTCTTCCAGGCGGTGACCAGGAGGTCGGTCTGGGAGACGCTGTTAAATCGAGTCTTATAGCTCCTGAAAAACACAGATTATAGACACATTCATCCCTGGGGGGCCTACAAAGCTGTCATCATAGAGATTATCATTACTGGGGGGTCCAGATTGCCCTCACCATTCTTCATGTATGGCTATAGAGAATACACCGGGGTTTGGTGATGCCGGCATTACAGTCCCAGCATTATGATGTCACCAGACCTCCTAGTGGAGGCTTCATAGATGTTAAGGGGGGGCACAAAAAGCCGAGCAGATTAGGGGGGGGAGATAAATGTCAGTAGTACCTCACCAACCAGATTACTTTTGTTGCATTGGGGTTTCCACTTCACCCCAATAAACTGAAGGCCTCTGATTGGTTGTCATCAATGACATTTTCCTTCATATTAAACATGTGCCTCCCCCTCCCCCGATGGCATTGAACAATCACAGTGACGTCTTCTTTGTGTTTCTGAACCAACGTGACGAATGTGAGAAAACTTTACACAACCAGACGCTAAAATTAATCTCAAGCCTTTCCTTCCAGGACTTCCCGTTTCCTGAATGAGAATTATTAATGATCCGCATGGAGAGTCCCAACAATCTGGGAGTGAGATATCCAACCGGGGGGGGGGGGGGGGGGGGGGGGAGTATAGTGAGAGATATGAGAGGAGGGGGAGGGAGAGGAGAGGAGGGGAGAAAGAGAGGAGGAGAGGGGGGAGAGGAGAAAGAGAAGAGAGGAGGGGAGAAAGAGAAGAGAGGAGGGGAGAAAAAGGAGAGGAGGGGGAGGAAGAGGAGAAAGAGAAGAAGGGGGGGAGGAGAATGAAGAGGAGGGAGGAGGAGGGGATAAAGAGATAAGAGAGGAGGGGGCAGAGGAGAAATAAAGAAAAGAGGGGAGAAAGAGAAGAGAGGAGGGGGGGAGAAAAGAAATAGAAGAGAGGAGGGGGGGGGGAAGAAAGAGAAGAGAGGGGGAAGAGAAACAGAACAGAGGAGGGGGAGAGGAGAAAGAGAATAGAGGAGGGGGGAGAGGGGTAAGAGGAGAAGAGGGGAGGTGGAAGAGTAAAGAAAGGAGATGGGGGAGGGGGGAAGAGAGGAGGGGGAGAAAAGAATAAGAGAAGAAAGGAGGTAGGGAGAGAAGAAAGAAGAGGAGGAGGGGAGAAGAAGAAAAATGAGACTGAGAAGAGATGATGGGTGAAAGAAGAGAGGAGGAGGAAGAAGGGAGGGAGAAGAGAGAGGAAGAGGAGGAGATGGAGGAAAGGCGAATGAGGGTGTAGAGGAGAGGGAGAAAAGAGAGAAGAGAAGGAGAGGGAGAAGAGGAGGATATGAGGGGGGGGTAGATGGAGAAAAGAGGTGATGAGGGGGAAGAAGAGTGGAGAGAGAGAGAAGGGAGAAAAGAAGGAGAGAGGAAGAGGAGAGGGGATGAGGCGGAAGGGGAGAGGGTGAAGAGAGGGAGAGGAAGAGGTGAGGCAATGAGGGGGGAGAGGGAGAAAAGAGAAGAGGGAGGAAAAAAAAGAGGAGAGGGAATAGAGATAAAGGTGAAAGAAGATAGGAAGAAGAGAGGGAAAGGGAGAGAGAGGGGAGAAGAGAGGGAAAGGGAGAGGGAAGGGAGAGAGAGGGGAGAAGAGAGGGAGGGGAGAGGAGAGGGATAAGAGAGGGAAAGGGAGAGGGAAAGGGAGAGAGAGGGGAGAAGAGAGGGAAAGGGAGAGGGAAGGGAGAGAGAGAGGGGAGAAGAGAGGGAGGGGAGAGGAGAGGGATAAGAGAGGGAAAGGGAGAGGGAAAGGGAGAGAGAGGGGAGAAGAGAGGGAGGGGAGAGGAGAGGGATAAGAGAGGGAAAGGGAGAGGGAAAGGGAGAGGGAGGGGAGAAGAGAGGGAAAGGGAGAGGGAGGGGAGAAGAGAGGGAAAGGGAGAGGGAGAGGGAGGGGAGAAGAGAGGGAAAGGGAGAGGGAGGGGAGAAGAGAGGGAAAGGGAGAGGGAAAGGGAGAGGGAGGGGAGAAGAGAGGGAAAGGGAGAGGGAGAGGGAGGGGAGAAGAGAGGGAAAGGGAGAGGGAGGGGAGAAGAGAGGGAAAGGGAGAGGGAGAGGGAGGGGAGAAGAGAGGGAAAGGGAGAGGGAGGGGAGAAGAGAGGGAAAGGGAGAGGGAGGGGAGAAGAGAGGGAAAGGGAGGGGAGAGGAGGGATAAAAGGGAGGGGAGGGGAGAGGAGAGGGAGAAGAGATGACATGTGAAAGGAGATAAGGAAGGGAAAGTTTTCTGACAATGGCATCGCCTCGGGGGAAGTTATTCACCATACGGACAGACTGGGCACCAGTATAGGAAGGTGATATTTAGGGCCAGCATTATATGTAGTGGGGTGGAGAGTTCCCCCTAGAGGGGAGAGGAGGAGAGACACTCACTTCTGCTGTTCTGGCTGCAGAGAGGACACGTTGGGAGACGTCATCTCCATCAACTCCTGGGCGAAGGTCTGGAAAGAGATCGGTGAGAGACACTGTGAGATCGATGGATGAGGTGCAGATCCATATTCAGTGTCACGCTCTCTATTATTACTATATGTATATTATTGCAGTTTACTGTCTTTACTGTTTACTTTCTCCCCATATACATGCACTATACTATATGCACTATGGTTTGTATTTCTACTGTATATTATTACACTATACTGTATATCATTGTACTAGGATGCTCTCCAAGGAAATGGAAACTCTGCACTATGGATCCATAATCTGGGTGACACTCTCTGGTGGGTGCAGGTTGGTTGTAGTATGGGCACTTACCTCCCCATTCTCTGGAGGATCACCGTTGCCAAAGGTGCTGGTCACCACCAATACCAGCGTCTCATGCTCCAGGCTGATGGTGTCGTACTGGTCCATACAGATGACCTATAGAGAGATTTACAGAGAAGGGTATACCCCGGAAATCATGTCAGTCTAAAGCAGGTCCCCCCCTCCCCCCCATACCTCCCCCATATTGGAATATGAGTGGTGACACCTGGAGCTGGACTGCTCCCATTTCTACCCAATCAGATATCAGGCTTTTTGGACTTCCCAGGTTTAATCCTGCTTTAAGGATCTGTTGGTGGTAACGGGCAATTTCTGGCATCAGGAACATTCTTCATTTTCCCAGAGTGGTAACCCTGAATTGTCCCATTATCGGCCCGTGATGATTGGTTTGGGTGGATCTGGCCATCCCCAGATGGACCCTGGTTCGTGATACTGCTAGGAGGCCCCTTGAGAACCTTCGATGGACCCTAGTCCATGGCAGCGTTAGGGGGGGGGATGGGTCTGAGAGTTTTGGGTGGACCCTGGTTCTTGATACTGCTAGGAGGACCCCTGAGAACCTTCGATGGACCCTAGTCCTTGGCAGCGTTCGGGGGGGGGGGGTTCGGAGAGTTTTAGGTGGACCCTGGTTCTTGATACTGCTAGGAGGACCCCTGAGAACCTTCGATGAACCCTAGTCCTTGGCAGCGTTATTGGGGGGGGGGACTGAGAGTTTTAGGTGGACCCTGGTTCTTGATACTGCTAGGAGGACCCCTGAAAACCTTCGATGGACCCTAGTCCTTGGCAGCGTTATTGGGGGGGGGGACTGAGAGTTTTAGGTGGACCCTGGTTCTTGATACTGCTAGGAGGACCCCTGAGAACCTTCGATGGACCCTAGTCCTTGGCAGCGTTAGGGGGGGGGATCTAAGAGTTTTAGGTGGACCCTGGTTCTTGATACTGCTAGGAGGACCCCTGAGAACCTTCGATGGACACTGGTTTTTGTCTAGGAGGGTTCTAAGAGCCTTGGATGAACTCTGGTTTTGGCACTGCAAGGGGGACCTCTTAGATAGTCCCAGGTTCTTGGCACTACTAGGAGGGCCCTGAGAGCCTTTAATGAACCCTGGTTCTTGACACTGCTAGGAAAGCCCCCAAAAGCCTTTAATGAAGCCTTGTTGTTGACACTGCTAGGAGGGCCCTGAGAGCCTTTAATGAACTCTGGTTCTTGACACTACTAGGAGGGTTCTAAGAGCCTTAGATGAACTCTGGTTCTTGGCACTGCTAGGAGGGCCCCTACAATTCTTAGATGAACCCTAGTTCTTAGGACTGCTAGAAGGGCCCCTGAGAACATTAGATTGACCCTAGATCTTGGCACTGCTAGATGGACCCTAGGGTACTTTGGTGGATTCTGGTTCATGGCATTGCTCGGAGGACCCCTGAAATACATGGATAGACCGCGGTTCTTGGTACTGCTAGAAGGGCCCCTGAGAGCCTGCTGAGGGGACCCCCAGAGGGCTGACCAGGAGAAGACAAAACTCTGTCAGGTTTTAATTGCTGTCCAAGCTGGAATGACTTCCTTCCTCTTCCTGTTGTGTCTTTGCAGCAGGAAGTGAGGGGGCGGGATCTCCCCAATGGGGACGAAAGGACAATGACCCTTTAGGTAGAAACTCTGACCCCCCCAAAAAAAAAAACAATGACAAAAGACAAGAAAGGGTTTAGTCCAGAGTTTGACTTGATCTGCATGCCTCATGAGCAATGCCTCTTCCCCATCTCAGGAGGAGGGCAAGTGGGCCCCCCATGATTGAGAGCAGCCCATTTCTCAGACACTTTCTGATGATTGAACTTCCCAATAAAACCCTCAGACTGACACCCCCCTCCCCCGTCATCTCCATCCTCTTACCTTGGGGTCAAAGGCGTGAGCAAAGATGTTGCAGAGTTTGTGAGCGTAGGTCTCGGAGCGGCCGGTCTCGGTGGCATACAGGATGGTGGCCTTTACCCGGCGGGCCATGGCCTTCCCCATCAGCTTGGCGGAGAATTTCACAGCACTGAAAGGAAGTGGGAAGATCTCTGTATTGTGCCACAAAGGAAACAACATAATAACTGCTGAAGCAAACCGCGGCGGAACCCCAACAGTCATAAAACACCACTTTGCATTCATTTAGATCTCATTAAGGGATACCCCTTAACTACTTATGGGGCGGAGCCTCTTTCTGAGATTTGTTGTTTACAAGTTAGAAATATTTATTTTGCTCAAAAATTACTTCAAACATTATAGAAAAAAAATTCTAACACCCTAGGGAATAAAATGGCGGTCATTGCAACTTTTTATCTTGCACAGTATTTGCGCAATCATTTTTCAAACGCCTTTTTTTGGGGAAAAAAACGGTTTCATGAATTAAAAAATAACAAAACAGTAAAGTTAGCCCAATTTTTTTGTATAATGTGAAAGATGAAGTTACGCAGAGTAAAGAGATACCCAACACGTCACGCTTTAAAATTGCCCACACTCATGGAATGGCGCCAAACTTCGGTACGTAAAAATCTCCCTAGGCGTCGCTTATTTTTTTTTTTTTACAACTTACAAATTTAGAGTTACAGAGGAGGTCTAGTGTTAGAATTGTTGCTGGCGCTCTAACGCACTCGGCGATACCTCACATGTGTGGTTTGAACAGCGTTTACATATGTGAGTGGGACTTACGTGTGTGTTTGCTTCTGGGTGGGAGCTACGGGGGACAGGGGCGTTTAACATTTTTTTTTTTTATTATTTTTTTTTTTATTTTACTTAAAAAAATAAGTGTAAAAATAAAATAAATTATCACTTTTTTTCCTATTACAAGGAATGTAAACATCCCTTGTAATAGTAATAGTGTGTGACAGGTCCTCTTTATGGAGAGAGGCGGGGTCAATAAGACCTCACATCTCTCCTCCAGGCTGGAAAGAATGAGATCGTGAAAAAAAATTCACAGATCTAATGCTTTCAGCCACGATTGCGGCTGTGTTTACATTCCGATACCCGGGCGTGACGTCATCACATCGCGCCCGGGCCTCAGACGATCATAGAGATGACTAATGACCATCTGGTCACCAGTCATCTCTATGCCTCCCATCCGGCGCCAGCAGATCGTTTCTCCGGGTCACCGATGGCAAGGGAGAGCCCGGAGAAGCACCGGATGGCGGCGGGAGGGGGGGACGTCCCCTCCCGCCGCCTATAAGAACGATCAAGTGGCGGAACCGCCGCTATGATAGTTCTTACGGTGCGTAGGATCGCCGCTCGAAGAAAATGATATCTGAATGATGCCTCTAGGTGCCCCCATCATTCAGATATCACCGCACAAAGTACAGGACGTCATATGATGTCCACCCGGGATAGGAGATCCCCTTTTTGGACGTCATATGACGGCGTGCGGGTGTGGAGTGGTTAAGAGCTATGGGCGGAAGTGATGTTTTGACGTCGCTTCCGCCCTGCTATGGTATGGAGATGGAAGGGGGGGCCATCTTCCCCTTACTCATCTCCATACCAAGCACAGAAGAAGATCTAATCGCCTCCACCGGAGAGCGGCGTGAGGAAGGGGGCCCTTCTCCCACCGCCGATAAAAGTGATCTCACGGCGAATCCGCCGCAGAGACCATTTTTATCTTAAACCGGACCGCTCACTGAAGAAGAGGATATCTGGGTTATGGCAGCTAGCTGCTACCAAAACAAAGTGCCAACGTATATTGGCGTGAACCGGTCCGTAAGTGGTTAAAGTAGTAACTATGTTGTGTAGTTGTCATGCTAATCCTCTGACTTCAATGCTCTCTCTGTGTCACTGACTTCGGGGCAAAGGCAGAGGAAAAATCAGATCCCCATTCTTGCCTCAGGTCAGGGGCTCAAAACGTATTGAAGCCGGAGGATAACCATGACGGTCAGGCAACCAGCCTTGAAGAAGGTGAGGAACGTCATCACCATATTTCTCCCGGTGCAAATTCCCTTAATATGCTGCTAATCGAGTCTAAATCACATTTTTTTACATGCATTTTCCAATAAGAATGGGAGTTCCCACACTGTGGACCAACCACAATCTACCACACGGCCCATGTGCTTTAAACCTAAAATGTTTCAGGCAATAAATCTGCATACAGAGCCGCGTCCGGGGCAGAGAGAGCCCTGGGGAGGAACACGGGCGGCCTGGCTATTTCATAGTTTACGCATATCTAATGGACGGCTCATCTATAAAAGTGTCTCTGTGATCCTACTATGCAGGCAGGAGGCAAGTCATGCATGACCACCTACCTTCAGAAGCCCCAAATGATGAGGATCTTCCCCAGCTCCTGTTGTCACAAGCTTCCGCCACCCCCCCCCCTACATCTTTCTAATACCCAAAACATATGACACTCATGGGCAGTTATCTATTTAAATATACCATGGCATCTGTGACGGGAGGGCCCGTGGAACCCAGAACCCCCTGGAAAGGTTGGGAAACCCCTGTTTCAGCTCCCCATGCACCTCTTATGTCCATCCTGGAAACAAGTCTGACCTGTAGTGACATCCTGATTTATCAGAACAATGACCAGGAGGGCACGGAGTCACATCGGTTGCTTTAAGGGATTAGTTAATTAGCTCATGTTAATTTATGTTTCCGGTTACATGTGTATTGTTAGAGTAATATGAGCAGGAGGGGGGGGGAACCTCCTCTTCTACTGTATATAAGACTTGTATTCTGGTTCTAATAAACACTCCATGTTCAGCAATCAAGCAAGTATCATCTTGTTTTGTAGTTGTCAGCGGTTGGAATATCTGCTATCTATATTCAGACTGGGAGGAAGCGGTTTTTGACAAAAGCACTTAAGCGGAGTGCGGGACGTTTCGTTACAGCATCCCTTCAAGCTGCCTAGATGCAGACTTGCAATAGAGGTTTCACCCGCCAGCTATGCAGTCTGGCATTGGTTTGTGAATCACAAAGCTGACTGAACAGAAGTACACATTTATGGCAGGTCACATATATAGTATGTTATATCCGCTGTGTAGTTATCTGCTTACTTGGCAACTTCTTTGAAGGTCCTCTTCCGGGTGATGGTGCTCTGAGAACCCTTCCAAATGTGATACTTCCAGGGGTCCGGCTGTAATACCAACATTGTCCAGAGGTCAGTGATGATGAGGCACAAAGCAAGAGCCAAGACAAGGTGGGAATGGAAGACCGAACACACACAGAATGGGAGACATGGAAGAAGACCCAACAAATAGAAAGATGAAAGAACGAGGGACGTGGAGGAAAGCCCAACACAACGAGAATGGGAGACATGGAAGAAGACCCAACAAATAGAAAGATGAAAGAACGAGGGGTCGTGAAGGAAAGCCCAACACAACGAGAATGGGAGACATGGAAGAAGACCCAACAAATAGAAAGATGAAAGAACAAGGGTCGTGAAGGAAAGCCCAACACAACAAGAATGGGAGACATGGAAGAAGACCCAACAAATAGAAAGATGAAAGAACGAGGGACGTGAAGGAAGGCCCAACACAACGAGAATGGGAGACATGGAAGAAGACTCAACAAATAGAAAGATGAAAGAATGAGGGACGTGAAGGAAAGCCCAACACATCGAGAATGGGAGACATGGAAGAAGACCCAACAAATAGAAAGATGAAAGAACGAGGGACGTGAAGGAAAGCCCAACACAACGAGAATGGGAGACATGGAAGAAGACCCAACAAATAGAAAGAATGAGGGACGTGAAGGAAAGCCCAACACAACGAGAATGGAAGACATGGAAGAAGACCCAACAAATAGAAAGATGAAAAAACGAGGGACGTGAAGGAAGGCCCAACACAACGAGAATGGGAGACATGGAAGAAGACACAATAAATAGAAAGATCAGATGAAAGAACGAGGGACGTGAAGGAAGGCCCAAAACAACGAGAATGGGAGACATGGAAGAAGACCCAACAAATAGAAAGATGAAAGAACGAGGGATGTGAAGGAAAGCCCAACACAACGAGAATGGGAGACATGGAAGAAGACCCAACAAATAGAAAGATGAAAGAACGAGGGACGTGAAGGAAAGCCCAACACAACGAGAATGGGAGACATGGAAGAAGACCCAACAAATAGAAAGAATGAGGGACGTGAAGGAAAGCCCAACACAACGAGAACATGGAAGAAGACCCAACAAATAGAAAGATGAAAGAACGAGGGACATGAAGGAAAGCCCAACACAACACAACGAGAATGAGAGACATGGAAGAAGACACAATAAATAGAAAGATGAAAGAACGAGGAACGTGAAGGAAAGCCCAACACAACGAGAATGGGAGACATGGAAGAAGACCCAACAAATAGAAAGATGAAAGAACGAGGGACGTGAAGGAAGGCCCAACACAACGAGAATGGGAGACATGGAAGAAGACCCAACAAATAGAAAGAATGAGGGACGTGAAGGAAAGCCCAACACAACGAGAATGGGAGACATGGAAGAAGACCCAACAAATAGAAAGATGAAAGAGCGAGGGACGTGAAGGAAAGCCCAACACAACACAACGAGAATGGGAGACATGGAAGAAGACTCAACAAATAGAAAGATGAAAGAACGAGGGACGTGAAGGAAAGCCCAACACAACGAGAATGGGAGACATGGAAGAAGACCCAACAAATAGAAAGATGAAAGAACGAGGGATGTGAAGGAAAGCCCAACACAACGAGAATGGGAGACATGGAAGAAGACCCAACAAATAGAAAGATGAAAGAACGAGAGACGTGAAGGAAGGCCCAACACAACGAGAATGAGAGACATGGAAGAAGACCCAACAAATAGAAAGATGAAAGAACGAGGAACGTGAAGGAAGGCCCAACACAACGAGAATGGGAGACATGGAAGAAGACCCAACAAATAGAAAGATGAAAGAACGAGGGACGTGAAGGAAGGCCCAACACAACGAGAATGGGAGACATGGAAGAAGACCCAACAAATAGAAAGAATGAGGGACGTGAAGGAAAGCCCAACACAACGAGAATGGGAGACATGGAAGAAGACCCAACAAATAGAAAGATGAAAGAACGAGGGACGTGAAGGAAAGCCCAACACAACGAGAATGGGAGACATGGAAGAAGACACAATAAATAGAAAGATGAAAGAACGAGGGACGTAAAGGAAAGCCCAACACAACGAGAATGGGAGACATGGAAGAAGACCCAACAAATAGAAAGATGAAAGAACGAGGGATGTGAAGGAAAGCCCAACACAACGAGAATGGGAGACATGGAAGAAGACCCAACAAATAGAAAGATGAAAGAACGAGAGACGTGAAGGAAGGCCCAACACAACGAGAATGGGAGACATGGAAGAAGACACAAGAAATAGAAAGATGAAAGAACGAGGAACGTGAAGGAAGGCCCAACACAACGAGAATGGGAGACATGGAAGAAGACTCAACAAATAGAAAGATGAAAGAACGAGGGACGTGAAGGAAAGCCCAACATAACGAGAATGGGAGACATGGAAGAAGACCCAACAAATAGACAGATGAAAGAACGAGGAACGTGAAGGAAGGCCCAACACAACGAGAATGGGAGACATGGAAGACGACTCAACACTCAGAGAAATGGGAGACATGAAGAAGGACCCAACACAAAAGATATGAGAAAATGAAAGACATAGAGGAAGACCCAACATACAGAAAAATCAGAGCACAGGACACGTGAAGGAAGACCAAAGACAAATATGACAGAATGGGAGACATGGAGGATGATCCAATACATACAGAGAGGAGGGAATGGGAGATATATAGGAATCTACAACATACAGAGATTAGAGAATGAAAGTCATGGAAAAATACCCAACACAGACAGATGAGAGATTAGGAAACAAAAGGAAGACCTATCAAAAAGAGATAGGAGATGGGAGAGAGAGCAAGACTCAAAACTTGGATAGATGTAAGAAAGGGAAACATGGAAGAAGATCCAACACAGAGAAATGCAGGAATGGGAAACATGGAGGAAGATCCGACACATGGAGAGATGCGGGAATGGGAAACATGGAGGAAGATCCAACACATGGAGAGATGAGGGATTGGGAAACATGGAGGAAGATCCAACACATGGAGAGATGCGGGAATGGGAAACATGGAGGAAGATCCAACACAGAGAGATGCGGGAATGGTAAACATGGAGGAAGATCCAACACATGGAGAGATGAGGGAATGGGAAAAATGGAGGAAGATCCAACACATGGAGAGATGAGGGAATGGGAAACATGGAGGAAGATCCAACTCATGGAGAGATGAGGGAATGGGAAACATGGAGGAAGATCCAACACATGGAGAGATGAGGGAATGGGAAACATGGAGGAAGATCCGACACATGGAGAGATGCGGGAATGGGAAACATGGAGGAAGATCCAACACATGGAGAGATGAGGGAATGGGAAACATGGAGAAAGATCCAACACATGGAGAGATGCGGGAATGGGAAACACGGGGGAAGATCAAACACTTGGAGAAATGCGGGAATGGGAAACATGGAGGAAGATCCAACACATGGAGAGATGTGGGAATGGGAAACATGGAGGAAGACCTATCAAAAAGAGATAGGAGATGGGAGAGAGAGCAAGACTCAAATATGACAGAATGGGAGACATGGAGGATGATCCAATACATACAGAGGGGAGGGAATGGGAGATATATAGGAATCTACAACATACAGAGATTAGAGAATGAAAGTCATGGAAAAATACCCAACACAGACAGATGAGAGATTAGGAAACAAAAGGAAGACCTATCAAAAAGAGATAGGAGATGGGAGAGAGAGCAAGACTCAAAACTTGGATAGATGTAAGAAAGGGAAACATGGAAGAAGATCCAACACAGAGAAATGCAGGAATGGGAAACATGGAGGAAGATCCGACACATGGAGAGATGCAGGAATGGGAAACATGGAGGAAGATCCAACACATGGAGAGATGAGGGATTGGGAAACATGGAGGAAGATCCAACACATGGAGAGATGTGGGAATGGGAAACATGGAGGAAGATCCAACACATGGAGAGATGCGGGAATGGGAAACACGGGGGAAGATCCAACACTTGGAGAAATGCGGGAATGGGAAACATGAAGGAAGATCCAACACAGAGAAATGCAGGAATGGGAAACATGGAGGAAGATCCGATACATGGAGAGATGCGGGAATGGGAAACATGGAGGAAGATCCAACACATGGAGAGATGCGGGAATGGGAAACATGGAGGAAGATTCAACACATGGAGAGATGCAGGAATGGGAAACATGGAGGAAGATCCAACACATGGAGAGATGAGGGAATGGGAAACATGGAGGAAGATCGAACACAGAGAGGTGCGGGAATGGGAAACATGGAGGAAGATCCGACACATGGAGAGATTCGGGAATGGGAAACATAGAGGAAGATCCAACACATGGAGAGATGAGGAATTGAGAAACATGGAGGAAGATCCGACACATGGAGAGATGCGGGAATGGGAAACATGGAGGAAGATCCAACACAGAGAGATGCGGGAATAGGAAACATGGAGGAAGATCCAACACATGGAGAGATGAGGGATTGGGAAACATGGAGGAAGATCCAACACATGGAGAGATGAGGGAATGGGAAACATGGAGGAAGATCCAAAACATGGAGAGATGAGGGAATGGGAAACATGGAGGAAGATCCATCACAGAGAGATAGGGGAAAGGGAAACATGGAGGAAGATCCAACACATGGAGAGATGCGGGAATGGGAAACATGGAGGAAGATCCATCACAGAGAGATAGGGGAAAGGGAAACATGGAGGAAGATCCAACACAGAGAAATGCGGGAATGGGAAACATGAAGGAAGATCCAACACATGGAGAGATGCGGTGATGGGAAACATGGAGGAAGATCCAACACATGGAGAGATGCGGGAATGGGAAACATGGAGGAAGATCCAACACATGGAGAGATGCGGGAATGGGAAACATGGAGGAAGATCCAACACATGGAGAGATGTGGGAATGGGAAACATGGAGGAAGATCCAACACAGAGAGATGCGGGAATGGGAAACATGGAGGAAGATCCAACACATGGAGAGATGTGGGAATGGGAAACACGGGGGAAGATCCAACACATGGAGAGATGAAGGAATGAGAGACATGGAGGGAACAGGAGAAATGGAGGAAGACCTCACAAGAGAGTTAAGTGAGTTGGAAACCTAAATAAAGACTAAACATACAGAGAGATGAGGGAATGAGAGACATGGAGGAGAATCCAACATACAGAGAGATGAATTCCAATTTCGTAAGTTAGTGAGTAGTAGAAGCGAGTAGTAGATATGTAGTAGAGCACGATCACCAAGGTGCATTAGCATCAGTGTTAAAATAGCCCCCCCCCCCCCCGCTGCCCCAATGCTTTGGTACCTGATAGAGGAAGGAAGGGGACAGGTGGTAGTTGACCATCTCCTGGTGGAATACGGGGGTCAGACTTCCTGACATCGGAGGGACGATCCACACCCAGTCTGCCGGGCAGCCTCCCCGCTGGCGGGTCTCATGTTCCAGATGCTTCATGAAGGACTCTGTAGCGGCATGGTGGTCTACAATGGTGACTTTATCGCTCTACGAGACAGACACATTCATTGTGAGACAGACACGTCCATTATGAGACAGACACATCCATTATGAGACATGGGAACCTTTAGTTGGCAGATCCTTTGGCTAGAGGACCAACCCGAAGTGTGATGGTCAATCCCTCTCTTATTACTGAGAAATACACAGTTTAATTGATTGGTTTCCTGACACAGATTATCACCCGAATACATGATACGGGTCCAAGTCAAAGGGCTTTGGACTTAGATCTGACCGGAAGCGGACCTTCCAATTCTTGGGACAGATTTGATCTGGAATAATCTCTCCCAGGGCCACCATCGGGGGGGGCACAGCCGATACAACTGTTAGGGGCCCCAGTGCTCCCAGAAGCCCGCCGGGGCCAGAAGAAGGCAGGACGGGTAAAGGGGAGCCGCGTTGTCCACCATAGAAACTATCTCCCAGCTTCTGCTGCTCTCTGTGTCATTGAGCTCAGACATCAAGCTCTTTACTGACACCTCTGGCTACTACGTGCATGTGCACCCCTCGTGTGATCTGCCTGTACTGCGCTCCTCTGTTTGGGGGGCTGACATATATACAGTATTGGGGGGGCTGACATATATACAGGATTGGGGGGCTGACATATATACAGGATTGGGGGGTTGACATATATACAGGATTGGGGGGCTGACATATATACAGGATTGGGGGGCTGACATATATACAGGATTGAGGGGGCTGACATATATAAAGGATTGGGGGGGCTGACATATATACAGGATTAAGAGAGCTGACATATATACAGGATTGGGGGGCTGACATATATACAGGATTGAGGGGGCTGACATATATACAGGATTGGGGGGGCTGACATATATATAGGATTGGGGGGCTGACATATATACAGGATTGAGGGGGCTGACATATATACAGGATTGGGGGGCTGACATATATACAGGATTGGGAGGCTGACATATATATAGGATTGGGGGGCTGACATATATACAGGATTGGGGGGCTGACATATATACAGGATTGGGAGGCTGACATATATATAGGATTGGGGGGCTGACATATATACAGGATTGGGGTGCTGACATATATACAGGATTGAGGGGGCTGACATATATATAGGATTGGGGGGCTGACATATATACAGGATTGGGGGGCTGACATATATACAGTATTGGGGGGGCTGACATATATAAAGGATTGGGGGGGCTGACATATATACAGGATTAAGAGAGCTGACATATATACAGTATTGGGGGGGCTGACATATATACAGGATTGAGGGGGCTGACATATATACAGGATTGGGGGGGCTGACATATATACAGGATTGAGGGGGCTGACATATATACAGGATTGAGGGGGCTGACATATATACAGGATTGGGGGGCTGACATATATACAGTATTCAGGGGGCTGACATATATAAAGGATTGGGGGGCTGACATATATACAGGATTGGGGCGGCTGACATATATACAGGATTGGGGGGGGCTGACATATATACAGTATTGAGGGGGCTGACATATATACAGGATTGAGGGGGCTGACATATATACAGGATTGGGGGGCTGACATATATACAGGATTGGGGGGGCTGACATATATACAGGATTGGGGGGGCTGACATATATACAGGATTGGGGGGCTGACATATATACAGTATTGAGGGGGCTGACATATATACAGGATTGAGGGGGCTGACATATATACAGGATTGGGGGGCTGACATATATACAGGATTGGGGGGGCTGACATATATACAGGATTGGGGGGGCTGACATATATAAATGATTGGGGGGGTTGGCATATATACAGGATTGGGGAGGCTGACATATATACAGGATTGGGGGGGCTGACATATATACAGGATTGGGGGGCTGACATATATAACGTATTGAGGGGGCTGACATATATACAGGATTGGGGGGGCTGACATATATACAGGATTGGGGGGGCTGACATATATAAAGGATTGGGGGGGCTGACATATATAAAGGATTGGGGGGCTGACATATATAAACGATTGGGGGGGGTTGGCATATATACTGGATTGGGGGACTGACATATATAACGTATTGGGGGGCTGACATATATACAGGATTGGGGGGCTGACATATATAAACGATTGGGGGGGCTGGAATATATACAGGATTGGGGGGGCTGACATATATACAGGATTGGGGGGCTGACATATATAAACGATTGGGGGGGCTGGAATATATACAGGATTGGGGGGGCTGACATATATACAGGATTGGGGGGGCTGACATATATACAGGATTGGGGGGCTGACATATATACAGGATTGAGGGGGGCTAACATATATACAGGATTGAGGGGAGGGGGTTGAGTGCGTACAGGTGAGGTGGCTGGTGTGTGGTTTCAGTGGGCAAGCCCTGGGGAATGTTGGTGGTCAGGCTCAGGGAGGGGGGGGAGGGGCAGGCCTAAACCTGTGTAAGGGGCCCAGTCGGCACATGGTGAAGACGTCAGTTGGCACATGGGGAGGATATCAGTCGGCACAGGCTGGGGTCAGTCGGCACATGGGGAGGGCGTCAGTCGGGACATGTGTCAGTCGGCACATGGGGAGGACGTCAGTCGGCCACATGGGGAGGGCATCAGTCGGAACATGGAGAGGGCGTCAGCTGGAACATGGGAAGGGCGTCAGTCGGCACATGGGGAGGGCGTCAGTCGGCACATGGGAAGGGCGTCAGTCGGCACATGGGGAGGGCGTCAGTCGGGACATGGGAAGGTCGTCAGTCGGGACATGGGAAGGGCGTCAGTCGGGACATGGGAAGGGCGTCAGTCGGGACATGGGAAGGGCGTCAGTCGGGACATGGGAAGGGCGTCAGTCGGGACATGGGAAGGGCGTCAGTCGGGACATGGGAAGGGCATTAGTTGGCACATGGGAAGATGTCAGTCAGCACATGGTTAGGGCATCAGTCGGCACATGGGAAGACGTCAGTCGGCACATGGGAAGGGCATTAGTTGGCACATGGGAAGGTCGTCAGTCAGCACATGGGAAGGGCGTTAGTTGGCACATGGGAAGACGTCAGTCAGCACATGGGAAGGGCGTCAGTCGGGACATGGGAAGGGCATTAGTTGGCACATGGGAAGATGTCAGTCAGCACATGGTTAGGGCATCAGTCGGCACATGGGAAGACGTCAGTCGGCACATGGGAAGGGCATTAGTTGGCACATGGGAAGGTCGTCAGTCAGCACATGGGAAGGGCGTTAGTTGGCACATGGGAAGGTCGTCAGTCAGCACATGGGAAGGGCGTTAGTTGGCACATGGGAAGACGTCAGTCGGGACATGGGAAGGGCGTCAGTCGGGACATGGGAAGGGCATTAGTTGGCACATGGGAAGATGTCAGTCAGCACATGGTTAGGGCATCAGTCGGCACATGGGAAGACGTCAGTCGGCACATGGGAAGGGCATTAGTTGGCACATGGGAAGGTCGTCAGTCAGCACATGGGAAGGGCGTTAGTTGGCACATGGGAAGATGTCAGTCGGAACATGGGAAGGGCGTCAGTCGGAACATGGGGAGGACACCAGTCAGCACAAGGGAAGAGCGTCAATCGGGCACATGGGAAGAGCGTCAGTCGGGAAATGGGAAGGGCGTCAGTCGGGCACATGGGGAGGGCGTCAGTCGGGCACATGGGGAGGACGTCAGTCGGCACATGGGAGGGGCATCAGTCGGGCACATGGGGAGGACGTCAGTCGGCAAATGGGAGGGGCGTCAGTCGGGGCACATGGGGAGGGCGTCAGTCGGCACATGGGAGGGGCATCAGTCGGGCACATGGGGAGGACGTCAGTCGGCAAATGGGAGGGGCGTCAGTCGGGCACATGGGGAGGGCGTCAGTCGGCACATGGGAAGGGCGTCAATCGGGCACATGGGAAGGGCGTCAGTCGGGCACATGGGGAGGGCGTCAGTCGGGCACATGGGGAGGACGTCAGTCGGCACATGAGAAGGGCGTCAGTCAGGCACATGGGGAGGGCATCAGTCGGCACATGGGAAGGGCGTCAGTCGGGCACATGGGAAGGGCGTCAGTCGGGCACATGGGGAGGGCGTCAGTCGGGCACATGGGGAGGACGTCAGTCGGCACATGAGAAGGGCGTCGGTCAGGCACATGGGGAGGGCATCAGTCGGCACATGGGAAGGGCGTCAGTCAGGCACATGGGGAGGGCATCAGTCGGCACATGGGAAGGGCGTCAGTCGGGCACATGGGAAGGGCGTCAGTCGGGCACATGGGGAGGGCGTCAGTCGGGCACATGGGGAGGACGTCAGTCGGCACATGAGAAGGGCGTCGGTCAGGCACATGGGGAGGGCATCAGTCGGCACATGGGAAGGGCGTCAGTCGGGCACATGGGAAGGGCGTCAGTCGGGCACATGGGGAGGGCGTCAGTCGGGCACATGGGGAGGACGTCAGTCGGCACATGAGAAGGGCGTCAGTCAGGCACATGGGGAGGGCATCAGTCGGCACATGGGAAGGGCGTCAGTCGGGCACATGGGGAGGGCGTCAGTCGGCACATGAGAAGGGCGTCAGTCGGGCACATGGGTAGGGCGTCAGTCGGGGACATGGGGAGGACGTCAGCCGACACATAGGGAGGGTGCCAGTTGGCACATGGGGAGGAAGTTAGCCGCATATCATGGTACCTGGTAGCTGTACAGGACGGCAATGTTTATCTCCAGAGCTGCCCGGTCCTTCCACAGCGATGAGGTTTTCTTGGTGTCCAGGCCCAGGCGTTTAGCCACGTCCTGCAATCATAGAAAAGGTATAAAATATTAAAAAGGGACCTAAAAACCAAAATGAGTGAATGTTTTTTATATGGATTGTAAAGCACGAAAATAAAATCAATCATCACCATAAACAATAATAGGGGGATTCTGGGCTCTAGAAGAGGCCTTTCCTGCACACAGCCCTGCTGAGGGGCGGGACTTGTAGAGCTGATAGATAGAAGGTGCAGACAATGCAGATCACGGGCTAGATTCAGAAAGAATTTACGTTGGCGTTTCTATAGATACGCCACGTAAATTCAAAGCTGCGCTGGCGTATCTTCTTTCTGTATTTAGAAAGCAAGATACGCCGACATTAGGCTAAGGTCCGACCGGCGTAAGTCTCTTACGCCGTCGTATCTAAGTTGCATATTTCCGCTGGCCGCTAGGTGGCGCTTCCGTCGATTTCCGTGAGGAATATGCTAATTGGGTAGATACGCCGATTCAGAAACCTACGTCCCGCCCGGCGCATTTTTTTTACGTCGTTTACGTTCGGCTTTTTCCGGCGTAAAGTTACCCCTGCTATATGAGGCGTACGCAATGTTAAGTATGGACGTCGTTCCCGCGTCGAATTTTTGAAAATTTTACGTCGTTTGCGTAAGTCGTTTGCGAATAGGGCTGTACGTAAGTTACGTTCACGTCTAAAGCGTTGCCGATTTGCGGCGTAATTTCGAGCATGCGCACTGGGAATTCTTTCACGAATGGCGCATGCGCCGTTCGTAAAAAAAACGTCAAATACGCGGGGTCACATGCAATTTAAATAAAACACGCCCACATCATCCAAATTTGAATTAGGCGGGCTTTACGCCGGACCACATACGTTACGCCAGCGTAACTAAGGGCGCAAGTTCTTTCTGAATACGGAACTTGCGCCCTAATTTACGGCGGCGTAACGTATCTGAGATACGATACGCCAGCATAAAAATACGCCGGGCTATCTGAATCCGGCCCCATGTATGTAAATTATAGGTAGAGGAGGGCCCAGGGAAGGGTCCAAAGTGCGGGCCCCTGAGCTACAATTCAGATGGCACAGAGTTAAGGGCCCACTAATGGGGTCAGCTGGTTCATATTACCAAAAGTCATTGATGCTAGATTACCAGTGACACCATGATCTCAGCGTGTAGAGCCAGTGGGTCCAACTCGCTACTAGCAAGGGGGACCTAATAAAGTGGGGACCAACCCGCTACTAACAAGAGGGACCTAATAAAGGGGGACCAACCCGCTACTAGCAAGGAGGACCTAATAAAGGGGGTCCAACCCACTACTAGCAAGGGGGACCTAATAAAGTGGGGACCAACCCGCTACTAGCAAGGGGGACCTAATAAAGGGGGTCCAACCCACTACTAACAAGAGGGACCTAATAAAGTGGGTCCAACCCGCTACTAACAAGAGGGACCTAATAAAGGGGGTCCAACCCGCTACTAACAAGAGGGACCTAATAAAGGGGGTCCAACCCGCTACTAACAAGAGGGACCTAATAAAGGGGGTCCAACCCGCTACTAACAAGAGGGACCTAATAAAGGGGGACCAACCCGCTACTAGCAAGGGGGACCTAATAAAGGGGGTCCAACCCGCTACTAACAAGAGGGACCTAATAAAGGGGGACCAACCCGCTACTAGCAAGGGGGACCTAATAAAGGGGGTCCAACTCGCTACTAGCAAGGGGGACCTAATAAAGGGGGTCCAACTCGCTACTAGCAAGGGGGACCTAATAAAGGGGGTCCAATCCACTACTAGCAAGGGGGACCTAATAAAGTGGGTCCAACCCGCTACTAGCAAGGGGGACCTAATAAAGGGGGTCCAATCCACTACTAGCAAGGGGGACCTAATAAAGGGGGTCCAATCCACTACTAGCAAGGGGGACCTAATAAAGGGGTCCAACCCACTACTAGCAAGGGGGACCTAATAAAGGGGGTCCAACCCGCTACTAGCAAGGGCGACCTAATAAAGGGGGACCAACCCGCTACTAGCAAGGGGGACCTAATAAAGGGGGTCCAACCCGCTACTAGCAAGGGGGACCTAATAAAGGGGTCCAACCCACTACTAGCAAGGGGGACCTAATAAAGGGGGTCCAACCCGCTACTAGCAAGGGCGACCTAATAAAGGGGGACCAACCCGCTACTAGCAAGGGGGACCTAATAAAGGGGGTCCAACCCGCTACTAGCAAGGAGGACCTAATAAAGGGGATCCAACCCGTTACTAGCAAGGGGGACCTAATAAAGGGGTCCAACTCACTACTAGCATGGGGGACCTAATAAAAGGGGTCCAACCCACTACTAGCAAGGGGGACCTAATAAAGGGGGACAACCCGCTACTAGCAAGGGGGACCTAATAAAGGGGGACAACCCGCTACTAGCAAGGGGGACCTAATAAAGGGGGTCCAACCTGCTACTAGCAAGGGGGACCTAATAAAGGGGGACAACCCGCTACTAGCAAGGGGGACCTAATAAAGGGGGACAACCCGCTACTAGCAAGGGGGACCTAATAAAGGGGGTCCAACCTGCTACTAGCAAGGGGGACCTAATAAAGGGGGTCCAATATGCTACTAGCAAGGTGGACCTAATAAAGGGGGTCCATACCACTACTAGCAAGGGGGACCTAATAAAGGGGGTCCAACCCGCTACTAGCAAGGGGGACCTAATAAAGGGGGTCCAACCTGCTACTAGCAAGGGGGACCTAATAAAGGGGGTCCAATATGCTACTAGCAAGGTGGACCTAATAAAGGGGGTCCATACCACTACTAGCAAGGGGGACCTAATAAAGGGGGTCCATACCACTACTAGCAAGGGGGACCTAATAAAGGGGGTCCAACCCGCTACTGGCAAGAGGGACCTAATAAAGGGGGTCCAACCCGCTACTAGCAAGGAGGATCTAACAAAGGGGGTCCAACCCACTACTAGCAAGGGGGACCTAATAAAGGGGGTCCAACCAGCTACTAGCAAGGGGGACCTAATAAAGGGGTCCAACCCACTACTAGCAAGGGGGACCTAATAAAGGGGGTCCAACCAGCTACTAGCAAGGGGGGCCTAATAAAGGGGGTCCAACCCACTACTAGCAAGGGGGACCTAATAAAGGGGGTCCAATCCACTACTAGCAAGGGGGACCTAATAAAGGGGTCCAACCCACTACTAGCAAGGGGGACCTAATAAAGGGGGACCAACCCGCTACTAGCAAGGGGGACCTATTAAAGGGGTTTCAACCTGCTACTAGCAAGGGGGACCTAATAAAGGGGGACCAACCTGCTACTAGCAAGGGGGACCTAATAAAGGGGGTCCAATCCACTACTAGCAAGGGGGACCTAATAAAGGGGGTCCAATCCACTACTAGCAAGGGGGACCTAATAAAGGGGTCCAACCCACTACTAGCAAGGGGGACCTAATAAAGGGGGACCAACCCGCTACTAGCAAGGGGGACCTATTAAAGGGGTTTCAACCTGCTACTAGCAAGGGGGACCTAATAAAGGGGGACCAACCTGCTACTAGCAAGGGGGACCTAATAAAGGGGTTTCAACCTGCTAGTAGCAAGGGGGACCTAATAAAGGGGGTCCAACCTGCTACTAGCAAGGGGGACCTAATTAAGGAGGTCCAACCCGCTACTAGCAAGGGGGACCTAATAAAGGGGGTCCAACCTGCTACTAGCAAGGGGGACCTAATAAAGGGGGTCCAATATGCTACTAGCAAGGTGGACCTAATAAAGGGGGTCCATACCACTACTAGCAAGGGGGACCTAATAAAGGGGGTCCATACCACTACTAGCAAGGGGGACCTAATAAAGGGGGTCCAACCCGCTACTGGCAAGAGGGACCTAATAAAGGGGGTCCAACCCGCTACTAGCAAGGAGGATCTAATAAAGGGGGTCCAACCCGCTACTAGCAAGGGGGACCTAATAAAGGGGGTCCAACCAGCTACTAGCAAGGGGGGCCTAATAAAGGGGGTCCAACCCACTACTAGCAAGGGGGACCTAATAAAGGGGGTCCAACCCACTACTAGCAAGGGGGACCTAATAAAGGGGGTCCAACCCACTACTAGCAAGGGGGACCTAATAAAGGGGGTCCAACCAGCTACTAGCAAGGGGGGCCTAATAAAGGGGGTCCAATATGCTACTAGCAATGGGGACCTAATAAAGGGGGTTCAACCCACTACTAGCAAGGGGGACCTAATAAAGGGGTTTCAACCTGCTACTAGCAAGGTGGACCTAATAAAGGGGGTCCAACCCACTACTAGCAAGGGGGACCTAATAAAGGGGGTCCATCCCGCTACTAGCAAGGGGGACCTAATAAAGGGTGACCAACCCGCTACTAGCAAGGGGGACCTAATAAAGGGGGTCCAACCCTCTACTAGCAAGGAGGACCTAATAAAGGGGGTCCAACCCACTACTAGCAAGGGGGACCTAATGAAGGGGGTCCAACCCACTACTAGCAAGGGGGACCTAATAAAGGGGGTCCAACCAGCTACTAGCAAGGGGGGCCTAATAAAGGGGGTCCAACCCACTACTAGCAAGGGGGACCTAATAAAGGGTGACCAACCAGCTACTAGCAAGGAGGACCTAATAAAGGGGGTCCAACCCACTACTAGCAAGGGGGACCTAATGAAGGGGGTCCAACCCACTACTAGCAAGGGGGACCTAATAAAGGGGGTCCAACCCACTACTAGCAAGGGGGACCTAATAAAGGGGGTCCAACCCACTACTAGCAAGGGGGACCTAATAAAGGGGTTTCAACCTGCTACTAGCAAGGTGGACCTAATAAAGGGGGTCCAATCCACTACTAGCAAGGAGGACCTAATAAAGGGGGTCCATCCCGCTACTAGCAAGGGGGACCTAATAAAGGGGGTCAAACCTGCTACTAGCAAGGGGGACCTAATAAAGGGGGTCAAACCCGCTACTAGCAAGGGGGACCTAATAAAATGACCAGTGAGTGTATATGGTCCTACCTAGAGGCAGTGTGAAAACCCTGCTGATTGGACATATGACTCTCAAGCCCCATACACACTATCAGTTTTCCTGACAGTTTTCTCTTCAGGTTTACCAAAACCATCTAATATGAGGTAAAACCTCAAGAGTTTCAATTTGTGTGCAATCAGGCAGGCCCTTGCACTACATGGTTTTGGTAAACTTGAAGAGAAAACTGACAGGAAAACTGATAGTGTGTATGGGGCTTCAGATGAAAGGCACACAGAAAGGACCTCCTCACTTTCTCTCCTATGAAATCAGAAGCGGCTCACAGATTTTTACTTATTGTCTTATTCTGAATAGCTCAGAGAAAAGCAGAATCCCCTCCATGGTAGGGGCCCCTGACCTCGGATATGTTGTATCGGGAGGAGTCACACAGGTTCCGCATCCCAATCTCGGTGCTCATATACCAGCCATTAAATGGTGCCGCCGGGAACTCCAGACCTCCGATCTCCAGGAGGAGGCTACTGACAGCGGGTAAGGCGTACCACTTCAATCCCAGCTCTGCGAACCATTCATATCTGGGGGGGGGGAACCAATGTTAGACTGGGGCTTCATCACAGAAATCCAACATGTTACAGGCACTGGGGGCCCTTCACTCACTGTGGGTGTCGAAGGGGCACCTCCTGAATGAGCTCTGGAGGAATCTCAAAGAGTTTCGGGTCGTCCCCATTGGCTTGCAGCAGGAGAGGTAACACGTCAAATCTTCCACCTTTTGGCTTCCAGCCAAGCTGAACACAGAGCTGTAGAGGGAATGACGAGTAAACGAGAAGATTAAACCTATAGGTGTACACATGAGGAATGACAATATGGGACAGCAAACATGGAGTGTAACAGTCTCAGCAATTGTGAAAGTGCAGGGCACGTTGGTGGCTGGATTGGCACGGATAACGCATTTCGTGCAAAATGCGCTTAATCATAACAGATGATTATCTTGATATGTTTAGGCGCATGTTGCGTGAAATGCGTTAGCATCTTGCTCCCTGCCTGTTTAAATCCATAGTAAAAAGCTATCACAGACAGATCAATAAACGTTGTTGGATTTCCTGCCAATTGGAGTGCGATCAATCTCTTTGTATCTTTGTGGACTACTAAGAATGCAGTGAAGTGTGTGGAGGGCATCAGAGGTAGGGAACGAGCAGTAAAGGGGGCAGCAGAAGGGTGCACAGTGATGGATTATGGAAGATTAGAGAGTTCAAGGAAGATGACACATGTGGTCAGTGTAATGGCGGGGCCATTGATGAGGGGAACTGGTTGGGCCATTGGTGAGGGGAACTGGCCGGGCCATTGGTGAGGGGAACTGGTCGGGCCATTGATGAGGGGAACTGGTCGGGCCATTGATGAGGGGAACTGGCCGGCCCATTGGTGAGGGGAACTGGTCGGGCCATTGATGAGGGGAACTGGTCGGGCCATTGATGAGGGGAACTGGTCGGGCCATTGATGAGGGGAACTGGTCGGGCCATTTGTGAGGGGAACTGGTCGGGCCATTGGTGAGGGGAACTGGCCGGGCCATTGGTGAGGGGAACTGGCCGGGCCATTGGTGAGGGGAACTGGTCGGGCCATTTGTGAGGGGAACTGGCCGGGCCATTGGTGAGGGGAACTGGCCGGGCTATTGGTGAGGGGAACTGGCCGGGCCATTGGTGAGGGGAACTGGCCGGGCCATTGGTGAGGGGAACTGGCCGGGCCATTGGTGAGGGGAACTGGTCGGGCCATTGATGAGGGGAACTGGTCGGGCCATTGGTGAGGGGAACTGGCCGGGCCATTGGTGAGGGGAACTGGTCGGGCCATTTGTGAGGGGAACTGGCCGGGCCATTGCTGACGATAACTGGCTGGGCCATTGATGAGGGGAACTGGCCGGGCCATTGATGACGGGAACTGGCCGGGCCATTGATGGTGGTAACTGGCCAGGCCATTGATGGCGGCAACTGTCAGGGCCATTGATGGCGGCAACTGTCAGGGCCATTGATGGCGAGAACTGGCCAGGCCATTGATGACGGGAACTGGCTGGGTCATTGATGACGGGAACTGGCCGGGCCGTTGATGACGAGAACTGGCCAGGCAAATTGATGATGGGAACTGGCTGGGTCATTGATGGCGGGAACTGGCCGGGCCATTGATGACGGAACTGGCCAGGCCATAGATGGCGGGAACTGGCCAGGTCATTGATGGTGGGAACTGACCGGGCCATTGATAGCGGGAACTGGCCGGGCCATTGATGGCAAGAACTGGCCGGGCCATTGATGGCAAGAACTGGCCGGGCCATTGATGATGGGAACTGGCCGGGCCATTGATGACGGGAACTGGCCAGGCCATTGATGACGGGAACTGGCCAGGCAATTGATGACAGGACTGGCCAGGCCATTGATGACGGGAACTGGCCAGGCCATTGATGGCGGGAACTGGCCGGGCCATTGATGAGGCGAACTGGCTGGGCCATTGATGGTGGGAACTGGCCGGGCCATTGATGGCGAGAACTGGCCAGGCCATTGATGAGGCGAACTGGCTGGGCCATTGATGGTGGTAACTGGCCGGGCCATTGATGGTGGTAACTGGCCGGGCCATTGATGGCGAGAACTGGCCAGGCCATTGATGAGGCGAACTGGCTGGGCCATTGATGGTGGTAACTGGCCGGGCCATTGATGGTGGTAACTGGCCAGGCCATTGATGGCGGCAACTGTCAGGGCCATTGATGGCGGCAACTGTCAGGGCCATTGATGGCGAGAACTGGCCAGGCCATTGATGACGGGAACTGGCTGGGTCATTGATGACGGGAACTGGCCGGGCCATTGATGACGGGAACTGGCCGGGCCATTGATGACGAGAACTGGCCAGGCAAATTGATGATGGGAACTGGCTGGGTCATTGATGGTGGGAACTGGCCGGGCCATTGATGACGGAACTGGCCAGGCCATTGATGGCGGAACTGGCCAGGCCATTGATGGCGGGAACTGGCCAGGTCATTGATGGTGGGAACTGGCCGGGCCATTGATAGCGGGAACTGGCCGGGCCATTGATGGCAAGAACTGGCCGGGCCATTGATGGCAAGAACTGGCCGGGCCATTGATGATGGGAACTGGCCGGGCCATTGATGACGGGAACTGGCCAGGCCATTGATGACGGGAACTGGCCAGGCAATTGATGACAGGACTGGCCAGGCCATTGATGACGGGAACTGGCCAGGCCATTGATGACGGGAACTGGCCGGGCCATTGAACTGGCCGGGCCTTTGATGACGGGAACTGGCCAGGCCATTGATGGCGGGAACTGGCCGGGCCATTGAACTGGCCGGGCCTTTGATGACGGGAACTGGCCGGGCCATTGGTGAGGGGAACTGGTCGGGCCATTTGTGAGGGGAACTGGCCGGGCCATTGGTGAGGGGAACTGGCCGGGCCATTGGTGAGGGGAACTGGCCGGGCCATTGGTGAGGGGAACTGGCCGGGCCATTGGTGAGGGGAACTGGTCGGGCCATTGATGAGGGGAACTGGTCGGGCCATTGGTGAGGGGAACTGGCCGGGCCATTGGTGAGGGGAACTGGTCGGGCCATTTGTGAGGGGAACTGGCCGGGCCATTGATGACGATAACTGGCTGGGCCATTGATGAGGGGAACTGGCCGGGCCATTGATGACGGGAACTGGCCGGGCCATTGATGGTGGTAACTGGCCAGGCCATTGATGGCGGCAACTGTCAGGGCCATTGATGGCGGCAACTGTCAGGGCCATTGATGGCGAGAACTGGCCAGGCCATTGATGACGGGAACTGGCTGGGCCATTGATGGTGGGAACTGGCCGGGCCATTGATGGTGGTAACTGGCCAGGCCATTGATGGCGGCAACTGTCAGGGCCATTGATGGCGGCAACTGTCAGGGCCATTGATGGCGAGAACTGGCCAGGCCATTGATGACGGGAACTGGCTGGGTCATTGATGACGGGAACTGGCCGGGCTATTGATGACGAGAACTGGCCAGGCAAATTGATGATGGGAACTGGCTGGGTCATTGATGGCGGGAACTGGCCAGGTCATTAATGGTGGGAACTGGTCGGGCCATTGATAGCGGGAACTGGCCGGGCCATTGATGGCAAGAACTGGCCGGGCCATTGATGGCAAGAACTGGCCGGGCCATTGATGATGGGAACTGGCCGGGCCATTGATGACGGGAACTGGCCAGGCCATTGATGACGGGAACTGGCCAGGCCATTGATGACGGGAACTGGCCAGGCCATTGATGGCGGGAACTGGCCGGGCCATTGAACTGGCCGGGCCTTTGATGACGGGAACTGGACGGGCCATTGATGGCTAGAACTGGTCAGGCCATTGATGACGGGAACTGGCCAGGCCATTGATGATGGAACTGGGCGGGCCATTGATGATGGAACTGGCTGGGCCACTGATGACGGGAACTGGCTGGGCCATTGATGGCAGTAACTGTCAGGGTCATTGATTGGCGGGAACTGCCCTGGCCATTGATGGCGTGTACTGGTCGGGCCATTGATGACGGGAACTGGCCGCGCCATTGATGGTGGGAACTGGCCAGGCCTTTGATGACAGGAACTGGCCAGGCCATTGGTGAGGGGAACTGGTCGGGCCATTGATGAGGGGAACTGGTCGGGCCATTGGTGAGGGGAACTGGCCGGGCCATTGGTGAGGGGAACTGGTCGGGCCATTTGTGAGGGGAACTGGCCGGGCCATTGATGACGATAACTGGCTGGGCCATTGATGAGGGGAACTGGCCGGGCCATTGATGACGGGAACTGGCCGGGCCATTGATGGTGGTAACTGGCCAGGCCATTGATGGCGGCAACTGTCAGGGCCATTGATGGCGGCAACTGTCAGGGCCATTGATGGCGAGAACTGGCCAGGCCATTGATGACGGGAACTGGCTGGGCCATTAATGGTGGGAACTGGCCAGGCCATTGATGACGGGAACTGGCTGGGTCATTGATGACGGGAACTGGCCGGGCCATTGATGACGAGAACTGGCCAGGCAAATTGATGATGGGAACTGGCTAGGCCATTGATGGCGGAACTGGCCAGGCCATTGATGGCGGAACTGGCCAGGCCATTGATGGCGGGAACTGGCCAGGTCATTGATGGTGGGAACTGGCCGGGCCATTGATAGTGGGAACTGGCCGGGCAATTGATGGCGGGAACTGGCCAGGCCATTGATGGCAAGAACTGGCCGGGCCATTGATGGCAAGAACTGGCCGGGCCATTGATGATGGGAACTGGCCGGGCCATTGATGACGGGAACTGGCCAGGCCATTGATGACGGGAACTGGCCAGGCAATTGATGACAGGACTGGCCAGGCCATTGATGACGGGAACTGGCCAGGCCATTGATGGCGGGAACTGGCCGGGCCATTGAACTGGCCGGGCCTTTGATGACGGGAACTGGACGGGCCATTGATGGCGAGAACTGGTCAGGCCATTGATGACGGGAACTGGCCAGGCCATTGATGATGGAACTGGGCGGGCCATTGATGATGGAACTGGCTGGGCCACTGATGACGGGAACTGGCTGGGCCATTGATGGCAGTAACTGTCAGGGTCATTGATTGGCGGGAACTGCCCTGGCCATTGATGGCGTGTACTGGTCGGGCCATTGATGACGGGAACTGGCTGGGCCATTGATGGTGGGAACTGGCCAGGCCATTGATGGTGGGAACTGGCCGGGCCATTGATGGTGGGAACTGGCTGGGCCATTGATGGTGGGAACTGGCCAGGCCATTGATGACAGGAACTAGCCAGGCCCTCGATGATGGGAACTGGTTGGGCCCTTGAAGATGGCTTCCAACAGACAGTAAGAGAAGGTAATACATAGTAAAATTTGTGCTTAAAATAAAGACTAAGAGCAGCAAGATGGCGGATTAGTATTGAAGGATGTGGGAAATGGAAGTGGTGGACTCATGAGAAGTGACAGACATGTAAAGTGGTGACTTAGGGCGTAAGGTCCCACGGAGAGGGTGTAGTAGTAGGCAAGTGTGGTGGGGAATGCTGAGAGATGTATTACTTTTGTGAGGGGGAGAGTTGTGAGGAGGTGAATGAAACGAAAGGAGGAACTGGATGAGGGTCCTATAACTGCAGAGCAGATATTGCCCAAGCTTTGGTCATCTATGGCCGGACCCAGAGGGAATATGAGAAATCCCACCTCAGTTAGCTCCACGTTGGCTGGATCCCCCACCACCGTGTCGTCTTGCTGGCTGTACCCCGCGTATCGGATCAGCTGACTGTTCCATATTCGGAAATCTGAGCTTCCATCTTTTCTCTGCGGGAAGATGGTGATGGCCGACCTGCAAGAAAAGCGGTGAGACATTGTGAGGTCGTTGGGGAGGACAGAAGACCCAATAAACAGACTTCTCAAAGAAAATAAAAAAGTATACAAAAATGGGAGGAGAATTCCTCCGAATTGATGGTGGAATCTACTTGTACACAACCAAGTCCCTCATAATTGGAGACAAGTCCACCATGGACAGAGCCAACGCTTGGGCATGAAGAAGTTACAGTGGGTTGTAATGTGTGTAGGGTCTTGATGGAGATTGGTGGACATCGTACCTGATGTTGCCTTTGTTGGTGGCGTACTTGATGTGGTTGCAGATGTTGGTGAACATCTCATGGGTGGTCCTGCAATCTCTGGCATCAAACAGCTGAGAAGGAATACAAACCACCATATTAAATGGAGAGACAATTTGTCAGACTCGGGGGTCAGTCAGCTCATCAAGATCAAACCTCGCCCTTTGCGCCATTCCCACCTGGAGCTTTGACCACTGAATGCGGCCCACACATCGAGACGCGTTCCGCCACGCCTGCTTGGCTCCAAAGATCAGCTCGGTCTCCTTGAGTTGGTAGGTTCCCGTGGACGTTATCTCCTGCTCAACCTCCTTCAGACGCTCGGTGTGTGCTTTGGACTGGGCCCTGGAGGAAGAACACGAAGCATCATTGTGAGCCGAAAGAGGACGTTCTACTGACCACATATAGATGGTGGGCCATATTCTTAAACAAGTTACGTAGGCGTATCAACAGATACGCCTACGTAAGTCAGTTTCCTATGTTTAAGTGTATTCTCAAACTGAGATACACTTAAACATGCCTAAGATACGACGGCTTGCGCCGTTGTATCTTAGGCTGCAATATTTACGCTGACCGCTAGGTGGCGGTCAGCGTAGAATATGCAAATGACTAGTAACGCCGATTCTCTAACGTACGCTTGCCCGCCGTAGTGTTTTAACGTCGTTTCCGTAAGCGATACGCGGCATAAAGATAAAGATGCCCCCTAGGTGGCGTACTCAATGTTAAGTATGGCCGTCGATCCCGCGTCGAAATTTCAAAATTTAACGTCGTTTGCGTAAGTCGTCCGTGAATGGCGCTGGACGCCATTTACGTTACAGTCAAAACAAATGACGTCCGTGAGACGTCATTTAGCGCAATGCACGTTGGGTAATTTACCCGACGGAGCATGTGCATTACGATCGTCGCGGGAGCGTGCCTAATTTAAATGATCCACGCCCCCTGCCAGGATCATTTGAATTAGGATGGCTTACGCGGGTGGACTTTACGCGACGCCGCCGCAAGTTTACAGGTAAGTGGTTTGGGAATCCGGCACTTGCCACTTAAACTTGCGGCGGCGTAACGTAAAGTACATACGTTCCGCCGCCTTAGATGTATAAGAATATGGCCCTGTGTATCTACAATGAGTCCATCAACATGAATTCTATATGGAAACCAATCAGATGAACCATCCCCCCCCCCCCCCCCCCCCCACGACTTATATACTGAGAAATCCACTAATGAGATACCAATACCACAAATTCTCACTCCTCTTGTTTTAGTCCAAAATCCAACTAATAGAACGTGACATAAAGCCTTGGCAACTAATTGGTGGGTTTCCATCATCTACATTGACTTCTTATTCTGTCACCATAAAGAAGCTCTGCCTAATAGTTATTGGCCTGAAAATCAGCCAACGTCCACAGATGAGACACAGAGCTCCGAATGGAGCATTTACATATCTGGATACTGATAATATGAAGAACAGGCGTGAGGGTTCACATGATGATGAATTCTCATTAGGGGTGCACCGAATGTTTTTTTTGGTGCTGAAACCGATACCGAAAATGAAAAATACACTAGGCCGAAAACCGAAACCAATACCCGAAACTCTTTAAAAAAAAAAAAATTATACAGGAGATGATCAGAGACTGCAGACATAGTACAGGAGATGATCAGAGACTGCAGACATAATACAGGAGATGATCAGAGACTGCAGACATAGTACAGGAGATGGTCAGAGACTGCAGACATAGTACAGGAGATGGTCAGAGACTGCAGACATAGTACAGGAGATGGTCAGAGACTGCAGACATAATACAGGAGATGGTCAGAGACTGCAGACATAGTACAGGAGATGATCAGAGACTGCAGACATAGTACAGGAGATGATCAGAGACTGCAGACATAGTACAGGAGATGGTCAGAGACTGCAGACATAATACAGGAGATGATCAGAGACTGCAGACATAGTACAGGAGATGATCAGAGACTGCAGACATAATACAGGAGATGGTCAGAGACTGCAGACATAATACAGGAGATGATCAGAGACTGCAGACATAGTACAGGAGATGGTCAGAGACTGCAGACATAATACAGGAGATGGTCAGAGACTGCAGACATAGTACAGGAGATGATCAGAGACTGCAGACATAGTACAGGAGATGGACAGAGACTGCAGACATAATACAGGAGAAGGTCAGAGATTGCAGACATGATACAGGAGATGGTCAGAGACCGGGGACATATTACAGGAGATGGTCAGAGACTGAGCACATGTTAGAGGGGATGGTTAGAGACTGCAGACATGGTACAGGAGATGGTCAGAGACTGCAGACATGGTACAGGAGATGGTCAGAGACTGCAGACATGATACAAGAGATGGTCAGAGACTGTGGACAGGGTACAGGAGATGATCAGAGACTGGAAAAAGGAAACAGGAGATGGTCAAAGACTGAGGACATGATACAGGAGATGGTCAGAGACTGGGGTCATGGTACAGGAGATGGTCAGAGACTGCAGACATGATACAGGAGATGGTCAGAGATTGCAGACATGATACAGGAGATGGTCAGAGACTGCAGACATAGTACAGGAGATGGTCAGAGACTGCAGACATAGTACAGGAGATGATCAGAGACTGCAGACATAGTACAGGAGATGGTCAGAGACTGCAGACATAATACAGGAGATGGTCAGAGACTGAAGACATGGTACAGGAGATGGTCAGAGACTGCAGACATAGTACAGGAGATGGTCAGAGACTGCAGACATGATACAGGAGATGGTCAGAGACTGCAGACATAATACAGGAGATGGTCAGAGACTGCAGACATAATACAGGAGATGGTCAGAGACTGCAGACATAGTACAGGAGATGATCAGAGACTGCAGACATAATACAGGAGATGATCAGAGACTGGGGACATGGTACAGGAGATGGTCAGAGACTGGGGACATGGTACAGGAGATGGTCAGAGACTGGGGTCATGGTACAGGAGATGATCAGAGACTGGGGACATGGTACAGGAGATGGTCAGAGACTGGGGTCATGGTACAGGAGATGGTCAGAGACTGGGGTCATGGTACAGGAGATGATCAGAGACTGGGGACATGGTACAGGGGATAGTCAGAGACTGCAGAGAATGGGTTGATTATGGGGGTTTTTCGGCTCCATTATCGGCCTTTTTTCTCTTTCAGCAAATTGCCGAAAAGGCTGTTTTCGTCCGATATGTTTTGGCGGCAGAAATTTCGGTGCATCCCTAATTCTCATGACAGGTGGAGGATTAGCAGACATGTCCTCCATGTTATCCAGTCACGTATATTCCTGATCTCCTGCGAGACCACCGAAAAATATATTTGACTTTTAGGTGGTTGATCTCCACCATTAAGGTTGACGCGGCGCCGAGTCTCACGCCTGATGCTGTAGAATGTTCTCTAGAAGTCAGCAGTGGTTTCTTCTATCATCTACCTAAAACAAGGTCGAAACTTTCAAGTCCATCAAGTTGAGATGAAAAATAAGATCTGGTCACCTTTTGATGGAGATGTAGTACTGGTTTATGAAGTCTTTGGCCTTGGGAAGAATTTCTTCTGGACTTTTTGGTTCTTGTGGTTGGGGACACATCAGCTGAGATGGAAACATCATGGAGCCCAGACATCGGGCTTTGGTACAGGCCACATCCTATAAGAAACAGGATACAAATCCCAAATGTTAACTTCACCGGAGTTCATGAGGGGAAAACTGGCATCATGTGATCATAACGAGCCAATGTAGAGCATTCTGACGCTGGGATATCATGAGGGGCAAATGCCTTTGTAATACCCCTCCTGTGACAGGAAGGCCGTGGAACCCAGAATCCCTTGGATTCGCTTTCCCCGACTTGTTCATTTCCCGACTTAGTTGGGGTAGGCGGTACACTTTGGTGGGGGTGGGTCAACCATGCCCTGTGACCTTTGACCTCTGGGAACCCGCCTTCTGACCTTTGGCCTTTGGGGGAGGTCCCTGTTCCAATTCCTGAGTCCTAGCCATATTCTTCAATGGGAAACCCTAACCCTAACCCCAGCCCCTAACCCCCTAACCCCCTAAGCCCCCATGCACCTCTTATGTCTAAGTCACCCATCCTGGCACAGGGTGACTGAGAAAATATATCTTGGATTCCTGCATATGGGACAGTAATATTTCTCCACAATATCTCCCAGGATAGATGTAAAGACTATTCTTGGTTTGTTTGATTCTGAACTCAACATGTTAGGTGAGAGAGCCGATCACATTGGCCTCTGTACAATGTAGGAGACGGGCCGACTCCTGCTGGAGCTCCTGCTATTGTGAGAAGGTGTCCTGTGTTTATACTTATGATAATGTATCATCTACTGTGTGAAGCTCGGTGACAACAAGTCTGACCTGTAGTGACATCCTGATTTATCACAACAATGCCCAGGAGGACACAGAGTCACATCGGCTGCTTTAAGGGATTAGTTAATTAGCTCATGTTAATTTATGTTTCTGGTTACAGGTGTATTGTTAGAGTAATATGAGCAGGAGGGGGGAACCTCCTCTTCTACTGTATATAAGACTTGTATTCTGGTTCTAATAAACAGTCCATGTTCAGCAATCACACGAGTATCGTCTTGTTTGTTGTTGGAAGTGGTTGGAATATCTGATATCTATATTCGGACTGGGAGGAAGCGGTATATGAGGAAAGCACTCAAGTGGAGTGTGGGGGACATTCCGTTACACCTCCCAATGAGGATTCAGTACTTAGCATTCCTGTAGCCGGTAAATTTCCCAGGGACAGCCCTGGGTTTTCCGGATCTGGCCCTGGAAAAGTATGGAAATTTCCCGTCAGGTTGTGGGGGCCTGCTATGTTCCCAATGAAGAATCACGGTATTATCCTGTAGATGTTCCTATCTCTCCTCTGCCAGTCTCTCTTACCTGCTCCGTCTGGACATTCAGCGTGTCGTATGCCAGCGTCCGGTTCTCCCAGTTCCTGACCCGCAGACATTTCTGGTTCTGAGTTCCGTTGGCTTGGCTGCTACAAGACACAATAAAAGGGCATTTGGCAAAGAACTAATTACAACCATTTTCACAATTCATCTTCACCAACTCACATCGTTCTACAGATACTCAAAGATGGCAGAAGGGAGGAATACCAGCAATAGAAAAAACATTTCATGGACTGTTCCTGGTTGCCCAATTTATCATGCATGGTTTACAATAGAAGGACAGAGGGGGGATTGGGGTATAATAGAAGGACAGAGGGAGGGTCGGGGTATAATAGAAGGACAGAGGGGGGATTGGGGTATAATACAAGGACAGAGGAGGGATTGGGGTATAATAGAGGGACAGAGGGGGGATTGGGGTATAATAGAAGGACAGAGGGGGGATTGGGGTATAATAGAAGGACAGAGGGGGGATTGGGGTATAATAGGACAGAGGGAGGATTGGGGTATAATAGGACAGAGGGAGGGTCGGGGTATAATAGAAGGACAGAGGGGGGATTGGGGTATAATAGAAGGACAGAGGGGGGATTGGGGTATAATAGAAGGACAGAGGGAGGATTGGGGTATAATAGAAGGACAGAGGGAGGATTGGGGTATAATAGAAGGACAGAGGGGGGATTGGGGTATAATAGAAGGACAGAGGGGGGATTGGGGTATAATAGAAGGACAGAGGGGGGATTGGGGTATAATAGAAGGACAGAGGGGGGATTGGGGTATAATAGAAGGACAGAGGGGGGATTGGGGAATAATAGAAGGACAGAGGGGGGATTGGGGTATAATAGAGGGACAGAGGGGGGGATTGGGGTATAGTAGAAGGACAGAGGGGGGATTGGGGTATAATAGAAGGACAGAGGGGGGATTGGGGTATAATAGAAGGACAGAGGGGGATTGGGGTATAATAGAAGGACAGAGGAAGGATTGGGGTATAATAGAAGGACAGAGGGGGGATTGGGGTATAATAGAGGGACAGAGGGTGGATTGGGGTATAATAGAAGGACAGAGGGTGGATTGGGGTATAATAGAAGGACAGAGGGTGGATTGGGGTATAATAGAGGACATTGGGGGATTGGGGTATAATAGAAGGACAGAGGGGGGATTGGAGTATAATAGAAGGACAGAGGGAGGATTGGGGTATAATAGAGGGACAGAGGGAGGATTGGGGTATAATAGAAGGACAGATGGGGGATTGAGGTATAATAGAAGGACAGAGGGGGGATTGGGGTATAATAGAAGGACATAGGGGAGGATTGGGGTATAATAGAAGGACAGAGGGAGGATTGGGGTATAATAGAAGGACAGAGGGGGGATTGGGGTATAATAGAAGGACAGAGGGGGGATTGGGGTATAATAGAAGGACAGAGGGGGTATGGGGTATAATAGAAGGACAGAGGGAGGATTGGGGTATAATAGAAGGACAGGGGGGGGGGGGTTGGGGTATAATAGAAGGACAGGGGGGGGATTGGGGTATAATAGAAGGACAGAGGGAGGATTGGGGTATAATAGAAGGACAGAGGGAGGATTGGGGTATAATAGAAGGACAGAGGGGGGATTTGGGTATAATAGAGGGACAGAGGGGGGATTGGGGTATAATAGAAGGACAGAGAGAGGATTGGGGTATAATAGAGGGACAGAGGGGGGATTGGGGTATAATAGAAGGACAGAGGGAGGATTGGGGTATAATAGAAGGACATAGGGAGGATTGGGGTATAATAGAAGGACAGAGGGGAGATTGGGGTATAATAGAAGGACAGAGGGGGGATTGGGGTATAATAGAAGGACAGAGGGGGGGATTGGGGTATAATAGAAGGACAGAGGGGGGATTGGGGTATAATAGGACAGAGGGGGGATTGGGGTATAATAGAAGGACAGAGGGGGGATTGGGGTATAATAGAAGGACAGAGGGGGGATTGGGGTATAATAGAAGGACAGAGGCGGGTTTGGGGTATAATAGAAGGACAGAGGCGGGATTGGGGTATAATAGAAGGACAGAGGGGGGATTGAGGTATAATAGAAGGACAGAGAGAGGATTGGGGTATAATAGAAAGACAGAGGGAGGATTCGGGTATAATAGGGTAGGAGGGGGGATTGGGGTATAATAGAAGGACAGAGGGGGGATTGGGGTATAATAGAAGGACAGAGGGGGATTGGGGTATAATAGAGGGACAGAGGGAGGATTGGGGTATAATAGAAGGACAGAGGGGGGATTGGGGTATAATAGAAGGACAGAGGGGGGTTGGGGTATAATAGAAGGACAGAGGCGGGTTTGGGGTATAATAGAAGGACAGAGGCGGGATTGGGGTATAATAGAAGGACAGAGAGAGGATTGGGGTATAATAGAAGGACAGAGAGAGGATTGGGGTATAATAGAAAGACAGAGGGAGGATTCGGGTATAATAGGGTAGGAGGGGGGATTGGGGTATAATAGAAGGACAGAGGGGGGATTGGGGTATAATACAAGGACAGAGGGGGGATTGGGGTATAATAGAAGGACAGAGGGAGGATTGGGGTATAATAGAAGGACAGGGGGGGGATTGGGGTATAATGGAGGGACAGAGGGAGGATTGGGGTATAATAGAAGGACAGAGGGAGGGTCTGGGTATAATAGAAGGACAGAGGGGGGATTGGGGTATAATAGAAGGACAGAGGGGGGATTGGGGTATAATAGAAGGACAGAGGGGGGATTGGGGTATAATAGAGGGACAGAGGGGGGATTGGGGTATAATAGAAGGACAGAGGGGGGATTGGGGTATAATAGAAGGACAGAGGAGGGATTGGGGTATAATAGAAGGACAGAGGGGGGATTGGGGTATAATAGAAGGACAGAGGGGGGATTGGGGTATAATAGAAGGACAGAGGGGGATTGGGGTATAATAGAAGGACAGAGGGATGATTGGTGTATAATAGAAGGACAGAGGGGGGATTGGGGTATAATAGAAGGACAGAGGGGGGATTGGGGTATAATAGAAGGACAGAGGGGGGGATTGGGGTATAATAGAAGGACAGAGGGGGGATTGGGGTATAATAGAAGGACAGAGGGGGGATTGGGGTATAATAGAAGGACAGAGGGGGGATTGGGGTATAATAGAAGGACAGAGGGGGGATTGGGGTATAATAGAAGGACAGAGGGGAGATTGGGGTATAATAGAAGGACAGAGGGGGGATTGGGGTATAATAGAAGGACAGAGGGGGGGTTGGGGTATAATAGAAGGACAGAGGGGGGATTGGGGTATAATAGAGGGACAGAGGGGGGATTGGGGTATAATAGAGGGACAGAGGGAGGATTGGGGTATAATAGAAGGACAGAGGGGGGATTGGGGTATAATAGAGGGACAGAGGGGGGATTGGGGTATAATAGAAGGTCAGAGGCGGGATTGGGGTATAATAGAGGGACAGAGGGGGGATTGGGGTATAATAGAGGGACAGAGGGGGGATTGGGGTATAATAGAAGGACAGAGGGGGGATTGGAGTAAAATAGAAGGACAGAGGGGGGATTGGGGTATAATAGAAGGACAGAGGGAGGATTGGGGTATAATAGAAGGACATAGGGAGGATTGGGGTATAATAGAAGGACAGAGGGGAGATTGGGGTATAATAGAAGGACAGAGGGGGGATTGGGGTATAATAGAAGGACAGAGGGGGGGATTGGGGTATAATAGAAGGACAGAGGGGGGATTGGGGTATAATAGGACAGAGGGGGGATTGGGGTATAATAGAAGGACAGAGGGGGGATTGGGGTATAATAGAAAGACAGAGGGGGGAAGGACAGAGGGAGGATTGGAGTATAATAGAAGGACAGAGGGTGGATTGGGGTATAATAGAAGGACAGAGGCGGGTTTGGGGTATAATAGAAGGACAGAGGCGGGATTGGGGTATAATAGAAGGACAGAGGGGGGATTGGGGTATAATAGAAGGACAGAGAGAGGATTGGGGTATAATAGAAAGACAGAGGGAGGATTGGGGTATAATAGGGTAGGAGGGGGGATTGGGGTATAATAGAAGGACAGAGGGGGGATTGGGGTATAATACAAGGACAGAGGGGGGATTGGGGTATAATAGGACAGAGGGGGGATTGGGGTATAATAGAAGGACAGAGGGGGGATTGGGGTATAATAGAAGGACAGAGGGGGGATTGGGGTATAATAGAAGGACAGAGGCGGGTTTGGGGTATAATAGAAGGACAGAGGCGGGATTGGGGTATAATAGAAGGACAGAGGGGGGATTGGGGTATAATAGAAGGACAGAGGGGGGATTGGGGTATAATAGAAGGACAGAGGGGGGATTGGGGTATAATAGAAGGACAGAGGGGGGGATTGGGGTATAATAGAAGGACAGAGGGAGGATTGGGGTATAATAGAAGGACAGAGAGAGGATTGGGGTATAATAGAAAGACAGAGGGAGGATTCGGGTATAATAGGGTAGGAGGGGGGATTGGGGTATAATAGAAGGACAGAGGGGGGATTGGGGTATAATAGAAGGACAGAGGGGGATTGGGGTATAATAGAGGGACAGAGGGAGGATTGGGGTATAATAGAAGGACAGAGGGGGGATTGGGGTATAATAGAGGGACAGAGGGGGGATTGGGGTATAATAGAAGGTCAGAGGCGGGATTGGGGTATAATAGAGGGACAGAGGGGGGATTGGGGTATAATAGAGGGACAGAGGGGGGATTGGGGTATAATAGAAGGACAGAGAGAGGATTGGGGTATAATAGAAGGACAGAGGGAGGATTGGGGTATAATAGAAGGACATAGGGAGGATTGGGGTATAATAGAAGGACAGAGGGGAGATTGGGGTATAATAGAAGGACAGAGGGGGGATTGGGGTATAATAGAAGGACAGAGGGGGGGATTGGGGTATAATAGAAGGACAGAGGGGGGATTGGGGTATAATAGGACAGAGGGGGGATTGGGGTATAATAGAAGGACAGAGGGGGGATTGGGGTATAATAGAAGGACAGAGAGAGGATTGGGGTATAATAGAAAGACAGAGGGAGGATTCGGGTATAATAGGGTAGGAGGGGGGATTGGGGTATAATAGAAGGACAGAGGGGGGATTGGGGTATAATACAAGGACAGAGGGGGGATTGGGGTATAATAGAAGGACAGAGGGAGGATTGGGGTATAATAGAAGGACAGGGGGGGGGATTGGGGTATAATGGAGGGACAGAGGGAGGATTGGGGTATAATAGAAGGACAGAGGGGGGATTGGGGTATAATAGAAGGACAGAGGGATGATTGGTGTATAATAGAAGGACAGAGGGGGGATTGGGGTATAATAGAAGGACAGAGGGGGGATTGGGGTATAATAGAAGGACAGAGGGGGGGTTGGGGTATAATAGAAGGACAGAGGGGGGATTGGGGTATAATAGAGGGACAGAGGGGGGATTGGGGTATAATAGAGGGACAGAGGGAGGATTGGGGTATAATAGAAGGACAGAGGGGGGATTGGGGTATAATAGAGGGACAGAGGGGGGATTGGGGTATAATAGAAGGTCAGAGGCGGGATTGGGGTATAATAGAGGGACAGAGGGGGGATTGGGGTATAATAGAGGGACAGAGGGGGGATTGGGGTATAATAGAAGGACAGAGGGGGGATTGGAGTAAAATAGAAGGACAGAGGGGGGATTGGGGTATAATAGAAGGACAGAGGGGGGATTGGGGTATAATAGAAGGACAGAGGGGGGGATTGGGGTATAATAGAAGGACAGAGGGGGGGATTGGGGTATAATAGAAGGACAGAGGGAGGATTGGGGTATAATAGAAGGACAGAGGGGGGGTTGGGGTATAATAGAAGGACAGAGGGGGGATTGGGGTATAATAGAGGGACAGAGGGGGGATTGGGGTATAATAGAGGGACAGAGGGAGGATTGGGGTATAATAGAAGGACAGAGGGGGGATTGGGGTATAATAGAGGGACAGAGGGGGGATTGGGGTATAATAGAAGGTCAGAGGCGGGATTGGGGTATAATAGAGGGACAGAGGGGGGATTGGGGTATAATAGAGGGACAGAGGGGGGATTGGGGTATAATAGAAGGACAGAGGGGGGATTGGAGTAAAATAGAAGGACAGAGGGGGGATTGGGGTATAATAGAAGGACAGAGGGGGGATTGGGGTATAATAGAAGGACAGAGGGGGGGATTGGGGTATAATAGAAGGACAGAGGGGGGGATTGGGGTATAATAGAAGGACAGAGGGAGGATTGGGGTATAATAGAAGGACATAGGGAGGATTGGGGTATAATAGAAGGACAGAGGGGAGATTGGGGTATAATAGAAGGACAGAGGGGGGATTGGGGTATAATAGAAGGACAGAGGGGGGGATTGGGGTATAATAGAAGGACAGAGGGGGGATTGGGGTATAATAGGACAGAGGGGGGATTGGGGTATAATAGAAGGACAGAGGGGGGATTGGGGTATAATAGAAGGACAGAGGGGGGATTGGGGTATAATAGAAGGACAGAGGGGGGATTGGGGTATAATAGAAGGACAGAGGGGGGGATTGGGGTATAATAGAAGGACAGAGGGGAGATTGGGGTATAATAGAAGGACAGAGGGAGGATTGGGGTATAATAGAAGGACAGAGGGAGGATTGGAGTATAATAGAAGGACAGAGGGTGGATTGGGGTATAATAGAAGGACAGAGGGGGGATTGGGGTATAATAGAAGGACAGAGGCGGGTTTGGGGTATAATAGAAGGACAGAGGCGGGATTGGGGTATAATAGAAGGACAGAGGGGGGATTGGGGTATAATAGAAGGACAGAGGGGGGATTGGGGTATAATAGAAGGACAGAGGGGGGATTGGGGTATAATAGAAGGACAGAGGGGGGATTGGGGTATAATAGAAGGACAGAGGGAGGATTGGGGTATAATAGAAGGACAGAGGGGGGATTGGGGTATAATAGAAGGACAGAGGGGGGATTGGGGTATAATAGAAGGACAGAGGGGGGATTGGGGTATAATAGAAGGACAGAGAGAGGATTGGGGTATAATAGAAGGACAGAGGGGGGATTGGGGTATAATAGAAGGACAGAGGGGGGATTGGGGTATAATAGAAGGACAGAGGGGGGATTGGGGTATAATAGAAGGACAGAGGGAGGATTGGGGTATAATAGAAGGACAGAGGGGGGATTGGGGTATAATAGAAGGACAGAGGGAGGATTGGGGTATAATAGAAGGACAGAGGGGGGATTGGGGTATAATAGAAGGACAGAGGGGGGATTGGGGTATAATAGAAGGACAGAGGGGGGATTGGGGTATAATAGAAGGACAGAGGGGGGGATTGGGGTATAATAGAAGGACAGAGGGAGGATTGGGGTATAATAGAAGGACATAGGGAGGATTGGGGTATAATAGAAGGACAGAGGGGAGATTGGGGTATAATAGAAGGACAGAGGGGGGATTGGGGTATAATAGAAGGACAGAGGGGGGGATTGGGGTATAATAGAAGGACAGAGGGGGGATTGGGGTATAATAGGACAGAGGGGGGATTGGGGTATAATAGAAGGACAGAGGGGGGATTGGGGTATAATAGAAGGACAGAGGGGGGATTGGGGTATAATAGAAGGACAGAGGGGGGATTGGGGTATAATAGAAGGACAGAGGGGGGGATTGGGGTATAATAGAAGGACAGAGGGGAGATTGGGGTATAATAGAAGGACAGAGGGAGGATTGGGGTATAATAGAAGGACAGAGGGAGGATTGGAGTATAATAGAAGGACAGAGGGTGGATTGGGGTATAATAGAAGGACAGAGGGGGGATTGGGGTATAATAGAAGGACAGAGGCGGGTTTGGGGTATAATAGAAGGACAGAGGCGGGATTGGGGTATAATAGAAGGACAGAGGGGGGATTGGGGTATAATAGAAGGACAGAGGGGGGATTGGGGTATAATAGAAGGACAGAGGGGGGATTGGGGTATAATAGAAGGACAGAGGGGGGATTGGGGTATAATAGAAGGACAGAGGGAGGATTGGGGTATAATAGAAGGACAGAGGGGGGATTGGGGTATAATAGAAGGACAGAGGGGGGATTGGGGTATAATAGAAGGACAGAGGGGGGATTGGGGTATAATAGAAGGACAGAGAGAGGATTGGGGTATAATAGAAGGACAGAGGGGGGATTGGGGTATAATAGAAGGACAGAGGGGGGATTGGGGTATAATAGAAGGACAGAGGGGGGATTGGGGTATAATAGAAGGACAGAGGGAGGATTGGGGTATAATAGAAGGACAGAGGGGGGATTGGAGTAAAATAGAAGGACAGAGGGGGGATTGGGGTATAATAGAAGGACAGAGGGGGGATTGGGGTATAATAGAAGGACAGAGGGGGGATTGGGGTATAATAGAAGGACAGAGGGGGGATTGGGGTATAATAGAAGGACAGAGAGAGGATTGGGGTATAATAGAAGGACAGAGGGGGGATTGGGGTATAATAGAAGGACAGAGGGGGGATTGGGGTATAATAGAAGGACAGAGGGGGGATTGGGGTATAATAGAAGGACAGAGGGAGGATTGGGGTATAATAGAAGGACAGGGGGAGGATTGGGGTATAATAGAAGGACAGAGGAGGGATTGGGGTATAATAGAAGGACAGGGGGAGGATTGGGGTATAATAGAAGGACAGAGGGAGGATTGGGGTATAATAGAAGGACAGAGGGGGGATTGGGGTATAATAGAAGGACAGAGGGAGGATTGGGGTATAATAGAAGGACAGAGGGGGTATTGGGGTATAATAGAAGGACAGAGGGGGGGATTGGGGTATAATAGAAGGACAGAGGGAGGATTGGGGTATAATAGAAGGACAGAGGGGGGATTGGGGTATAATAGAAGGACAGAGGGAGGATTGGGGTATAATAGAAGGACAGAGGGAGGATTGGGGTATAATAGAAGGACAGAGGGAGGATTGGGGTATAATAGAAGGACAGAGGAGGGATGGGGGTATAATAGAAGGACAGAGGGAGGATTGGGGTATAATAGAAGGACAGAGGGGGGATTGGGGTATAATAGAAGGACAGAGGGGGGATTGGGGTATAATAGAAGGACAGAGGGGGGATTGGGGTATAATAGAAGGACAGAGGGGGGATTGGGGTATAATAGAAGGACAGAGGGGGGATTGGGGTATAATAGAAGGGCAGAGGGGGGATTGGGGTATAATGGGGGGTGGATTTTAGTGCTGTGGGTCAGTACAGCCCCCACTATTTTGTACATGGAAGATAGAGGCGCCATGGGTTTGTTTCCTGTCCACGTCCAGGAATGAAGATGATATAACGGAGGCAGCCCCCACCTCACCCCCCCACTTAGTACTTGGTCCACAATGTCCTTGTCACCCGGGCCTGGAAATGTGACAGTTGACTTTGGTCCTGGAAAATGTCCTCTGTTGTTGGAAGCTCTGATGTTTGGAAGATGGAGATGACGCATGGAGACGGAACGCGGAGGGGCCGAGTCAGCAGATCCCAGCAGTCTCTCTTCCTGAGGAGGACAATGGGGGGTCCTGGCAGAGTCTCCGCTGTCTCTGGTACATGTGAGGACAGATCTGGGCCTCAGTAAAGGGAATTGTGTCCTCTCCTCAATTCCGGGCCCCAAGTCCAGCCCTTAGTGATGAAGATGAGTGCAGTAACCAATAGCAACCAGGTGCACATTTTACCTTCAAGGTGAGAACAGTCAGGTCAGTGAAAGACTCTGATTGGCTGCTTTGACCAGCTGTACTCTTCATCCTATTAGAGAACAATTATCTCAATCACCTCATTATTATCTGGGGGGCCAATCAGATTCTCAATGGGCGGTCTCTCCATCACATGATTTAATATCGCTGCACCCGGTCCTGGTCATAGTTGTTGGAAGCCGCCCCGGCCCTTCCGCCCCCAGAACACTGTCTGTAGCACTGAAGCTCTGTGTGTATCTGCCCTCCCCCGAGCAGCCAGAGAGGAGGCGGAGCATTGCAACAAATGGCCCAGATTGGCTCATATAAAAGAGTGCAGGGAAGGGCAGCCCCCTTTACATGACCAACCCCTACAGAGCATCGTACAAGTGCAAAATCCGTCCCAGATCAATATCAGAGAACACTGGAGTCCGCAGAGTTCAGGGAGCAATGAGGGCGGGACCCGATTCCAGCACAGACTACCCATAATGCACTGCAAACAACTATGAAAGTCATAATACTAATACCTCACTTCCTGCTGGGGTGTGGCCATCATGTGGAGGAGGAATGATGATGATTGGGAGCCGACTGACCAAATGTCACCTAAATGAGGGGAAGAGATGAAGGTGGAGAGCCCTCCGATCCATCCTCACAGGACACGCCTATTCGTACCTGAGACAAGGACCACACCACTGAAGACCACCGTCCACCGTACCATCCGATACCCCGACCCCCAATGTACCATTCCATCCGATACCCCCACCCCCAATGTACCATCCGATACCCCCCACCCCCAATGTACTATTCCATCCGATACCCCCCCCACCCCCAATGTACTATTCCATCCGATACCCCCCACCGTCCACCGTACCATCCGATACCCCCCACCCTCCAATGTACCATTCCATCCGATACCCCCCCACCCCCAATGTACTATTCCATCCGATACCCCCCACCGTACCATCCGATACCCCCCACCCCCAATGTACCATTCCATCCTCACAGGACACGCCTATTCGTACGCTACCTGAGACAAGGACCACACCACTGAAGACCACCGTCCACCGTACCATCCGATACCCCCACTCCCAATGTACCATTCCATCCGATACCCCACCCCCAATGTACCATTCCATCCCATACCCCCCACCGTCCACCGTACCATTCTATCCGATACCTCCCCACCCCCAATGTACCATTCCATCCGATACCCCCCACCGTCCACCGTACCATCCGATACCCCCCACTCCCCAATGTACCATTCCATCCGATACCCCCCACCCCCAATGTACCATTTCATCCGATACCCCCCCACCCCCAATGTACCATTCCATCCGATACCCCCCACCCCCCAATGTACCATTCCATCCGATACCCCCCACCCCCAATGTACCATTCCATCCGATACCCCCCACCTTCCACCGTACCATCCGATACCCCCACCCCCAATGTACCATTCCATCCGATACCCCCCACCTTCCACCGTACCATTCCATCCGATACCCCCCACCCCCCAATGTACCATTCCATCCGATACCCCCCACCTTCCACCGTACCATCCGATACCCCCACCCCCAATGTACCATTCCATCCGATACCCCCCACCTTCCACCGTACCATTCCATCCGATACCCCCCACCCCCCAATGTACCATTCCATCCTCACAGGACCCGACTATTCGTACGCTACCTGAGACAAGGACCACACCACTGAAGACCACCGTCCACCGTACCATCCGATACCCCCCACCGTCCACCGTACCATTCCATCCGATACCCCCCACCCCCAATGTACCGTTCCATCCGATACCCCCCAATGTACCATTCCATCTGATACCCCCCAATGTACCATTCCATCCGACACCCCCCCACCCCCACCGTACCATTCCATCCGATACCCCCCACCCCCCAATGTACCATTCCATCCGATACCCCCCACCGTACCATTGCATCCGATACCCCCCACCCCCAATGTACCATTCCATCCGATACCCCCCACCTTCCACCGTACCATCCGATACCCCCACCCCCAATGTACCATTCCATCCGATACCCCCCACCTTCCACCGTACCATTCCATCCGATACCCCCCACCCCCCAATGTACCATTCCATCCGATACCCCCCACCGTCCACCGTACCATCCGATACCCCCCACCCCCAATGTACCGTACCATCCGATACCCCCGTCCCCAATGTACCATTCCATCCGATACCCCCCACCGTCCACCGTACCATCCGATACCCCCCACCCCCAATGTACCATTCCATCCTCACAGGACACGCCTATTCGTACGCTACCTGTGACAAGGACCACACCACTGAAGACCACCGTCCACAGTACCATCCGATACCCCGACCCCCAATGTACCATTCCATCCGATACCCCCCACCCCCAATGTACCATTCCATCCCATACCCCCCACCGTCCACTGTACCATCCGATACCCCTGACCCCCAATGTACCATTCCATCCGATACCCCCCACCCCCAATGTACCATTCCATCCCATACCCCCCACCGTCCACTGTACCATCCGATACCCCCCACCCCCAATGTACCATTCCATCCGATACCCCCCACCGTCCACCGTACCATCCGATACCCCCCACCCCCAATATACCATTCCATCCGATACCCCCCACCGTCCACCGTACCATCCGATACCCCCCACCCCCAATGTACCATTCCATCCGATACCCCCCACCCCCAATGTACCATTCCATCCGATACCCCCCACCCCCAATGTACCATTCCATCCGATACCCCCCACCGTCCACCGTACCATCCGATACCCCTGACCCCCAATGTACCATTCCATCCGATACCCCCCACCCCCAATGTACCATTCCATCCGATACCCCCACTGTCCACCGTCCCCCAAAATACACCGTCCCCCGATATTCACCATTCCCCCATATACACCGCACCCCCATATACACGGTCCCCCGATATACACCGTCCTCCGATATACACCGTACCCCGATATACACCGTCCTCCCATATACACCGTCCTCCGATATACACCGCCCCCCGATATACACCATCCCCCGATATACACTGTCCTCCAATATACACCGTCCCCCGATATACACCGTCCCCCAATATACACCGTCCCCCGATATACACCGTCCTCCGATATACACCTTCCTCCGATATACACCGTCCCCCGATATACACCGTCCTCCGATATACACCGTCCCCCGATATACACCGTCCCCCGATATACACCGTCCTCTGATATACACCGTCCCCCGATATACACCGTCCCCCGATATACACCGTTCTCCGATATACACCGTCCCCCGATATACACCATCCCCCGATATACACCGTCCTCCGATATACACCTTCCCCCAATATACACCGTCCCCCGATATACACCGTCCCCCGATAGTGGCCGTCCCCCGATAGACGCCGTCCCCCGATATACACTGTCCCCTGATATACACCTTCCTCCGATATACACCGTCCCCCGATATACACCGTCCTCCGATATACACCGTCCCCCGATATACACCGTCCCCCGATATACACCGTTCTCCGATATACACCGTCCCCCGATATACACCATCCCCCGATATACACCGTCCTCCGATATACACCTTCCTCCGATATACACCGTCCCCCGATATACACCGTCCTCCGATATACACCGTCCCCCGATATACACCGTCCCCCGATATACACCGTCCTCCGATATACACCGTCCCCCGATATACACCGTCCCCCGATATACACCGTTCTCCGATATACACGTCCCCCGATATACACCATCCCCCGATATACACCGTCCTCCGATATACACCTTCCCCCGATATACACCGTCCCCCGATATACACCGTCCCCCGATATACACCGTCCTCCGATATACACCGTCCCCCGATATACACCGTCCCCCGATATACACCGTCCCCCGATATACACCGACCCCCGATATACACCGTCCCCCGATATACACCGTTCTCCGATATACACCGTCCCCCGATATACACCATCCCCCGATATACACCGTCCCCCGATATACACCGTCCCCCGATATACACCGTCCCCCGATAGACACCGTCTCCCGATATACACCGTCCCCCCGATATACACCGTCCCCCGATAGACACCGTCTCCCGATATACACCATCCCCCGATATACACCATCCCCCAATATACGCCGTCCCCCCAATATACACCGTCCCTCGATTTACACCGTCCCTCGATATACACCGTCCTCCGATATATACCGTCCCCCGATATACACGGTCCCCTGATATACAACGTCCCCCGATAGACACCGTCTCCCGATATACACCGTCCCCCCATATACACCGTCCCCCGATATACACCGTCCCCCAATATACACCGTCCCCCGATATACACCATCCTCCGATATACACCTTCCTCCGATATACACCGTCCCCCGATATACACCGTCCTCCGATATACACCGTCCCCCGATATACACCGTCCCCCGATATACACCGTCCTCCGATATACACCGTCCCCCGATATACACCGTCCCCCGATATACACCGTTCTCCGATATACACCGTCCCCCGATATACACCGTCCCCCGATATACACCGTCCCCCGATATACACCGTCCTCCGATATACACCGTCCCCCGATATACACCGTCCCCCGATATACACCGACCCCCGATATACACCGACCCCCGATATACACCGTCCCCCGATATACACCGTTCTCCGATATACACCGTCCCCCGATATACACCGTCCCCCGATATACACCGTCCCCCGATATACACCGTCCCCCGATAGACACCGTCTCCCGATATACACCGTCCCCCCGATATACACCGTCCCCCGATATACACCGTCCCCCGATAGACACCGTCTCCCGATATACACCGTCCCCCGATATACACCGTCTCCCGATATACACCGTCCCCCGATATACACCGTCCCTCGATTTACACCGTCCCTCGATATACACCGTCCTCCGATATATACCGTCCCCCGATATACACGGTCCCCTGATATACAACGTCCCCCGATAGACACCGTCTCCCGATATACACCATCCCCCGATATACACCGTCCCCCGATATACACCGTCCGGCGTTTTTTACAGAGGCGCAGGGCAAAGTTTTCGCCCGATATACACCGTCCCCCGATATACACCGTTCTCCGATATACACCGTCCCCCGATATACACCGTCCCCCGATATACACCGTCCCCCGATATACACCGTCCCCCGATAGACACCGTCTCCCGATATACACCGTCCCCCCGATATACACCGTCCCCCGATATACACCGTCCCCCGATAGACACCGTCTCCCGATATACACCGTCCCCCGATATACACCGTCTCCCGATATACACCGTCCCCCGATATACACCGTCCCTCGATTTACACCGTCCCTCGATATACACCGTCCTCCGATATATACCGTCCCCCGATATACACGGTCCCCTGATATACAACGTCCCCCGATAGACACCGTCTCCCGATATACACCGTCCCCCGATATACACCGTCCCCCGATATACACCGTCCCCCGATATACACCGTCCCCCGATATACACCGTCCCCCGATATACACCGTCCCCTGATATACACCGTCTCCCGATATACACCGTCTCCCGATATACACCGTCCCCCCATATACACCGTCCCCCGATAGACACCGTCTCCCGATATACACCGTCCCCCGATATACACCGTCTCCCGATATACACCGTCTCCCGATATACACCGTCCCCCCATATACACCGTCCCCCGATAGACACCGTCTCCCGATATACACCGTCCCCCGATATACACCGTCCCTCGATTTACACCGTCCCTCGATATACACCGTCCTCCGATATATACCGTCCCCCGATATACACGGTCCCCTGATATACAACGTCCCCCGATAGACACCGTCTCCCGATATACACCGTCCCCCCATATACACCGTCCTCCGATTAGGGATGAGCCAAACACCCCCGCGTTCGGTTCGCACCAGAACCTTTGAACGGACCGAACGTTCGCCCGAACATTTAGAACCCCATTGAAGTCTATGGGACTCGAACGTTCGAATTCAAAAGTGGAACATGTATCAATGCAAAAAAAAGTTTTAAAACTGTCGTTTTTTCTGGAGCAGCGATTTTAATGATGCTAAAAGTGAGAAAAAAAAGCAAAATTCCTTTAAATATGGTACCTGCTGGGTGTCTATAGTAGTGGCACGTGTTTAGAAATGTCCCTGCACAACATGAGATTACTCTCAGAAAAAAAGTCATTTAATACTGCTTGTGGCTTTAATGTAATCTCTGGTCCCTGCAATATGGATAAAAATCATTGAAAAAAATAGCATGAGTTTCCCCGCTACCACTCCCCCCAGGTCATTACAAGACCCTTTGGCCCTATATACTTTGAACAGAAGTATACAGGCGGTGCAAACAAGACAGGGGCCCGGATTCAGAGAGCAATTGCGCCTGCGTAGCCATAGTTACGCAGCGCAATTGCTTACTTGCCCCGGCGTAACGAATGCTCCTGATTCAGGAACCTCGTTACGCCGACTGCAGCCTAAGATATGCGTGGCATAAGGCTCTTATGCCACGCATATCTTAGGCTGCATTCTTGCGATGGCCGCTAGGTGGCGTTCCCGTTGTGCTCAGCGTATAGTATGCAAATTGCATACTAACGCCGATTCACAACGTTATGCGAGCCCTACGTACGCAGTTTACGTCGTTTGCGTAATGTTACGTATACCCGTCGTTCCCGCGTTGCGAAATTTGAACTTTACGTAGTTTGCGTAAGTGAATCGTGAATGGCGCTGGACGCCATTCACGTTCACTTTGAAGCAAATGACGTCCTTGCGACGTCATTTGCCGCAATGCACGTCGGGAAATTTTCCCGACGGAGCATGCGCAGTACGTTTGGCGCGGGAACGCGCCTAATTTAAATGATCCACGCCCCCTTACGGGATCATTTAAATTGCGCGCGCTTACGCCGGGCATTTTGCCGGAGCGCCCACACAATTTACGGAGCTACTGCTCCGTGAATCGCGGGTAGCGCAAAAAATTTGCGGGGGCGCAGGGCGAAAACTTTGCCCTGCGCCTCTGTAAAAAATGCGCAAATGTACCTGAATCTACCCCAGGGACTGTAGGTTGGTTGTTAGGTAGAATCTGTTTTTAATTGTGAACTGGTACTTCTATAAAGTGTAGCTCCAGCCATAAAATATATTTTTAAGCTTTTCTGAAAACATAGAGAAGGGTTATCACCCCTGTAACATTTGCTGTCTGTGTGCATCTGTTCAGAAGATTGCACCTCACTTTCTGTCCCAATGACAAATTATTATTTGAATTTTTTTTTGTGAAACAAGGATTGGTGATAAAGCAAACCATTATCGCTGACCACCATTCCTGGCTTAAGCTGGCGTGGCGTCAACCACCTCTGAGCCTGCCCCTGCAGAGCTGACAGAACCTCTGCCCCAGTGTGGCTCCTGTCTCCCAAGCACACCAGCTCTAGCACCGCATGGCATCTCTTGGCCTGCATTCCTGCGTAGCCCCTCGTACGCCTACAGAGCACGGCTGGTTCAGAGAAAACATCAGCACAGGAAGAGGCCACAGAGGAAGAAGAAGAGGGGGTGGAGGAGAGAGGTGTGTCACAAGCAGTAGTAGTGTTTTGGAGGCGTGGTGGCGGAACAACCTCCAAAACTACTGTACCTTGCCCTGCGTCCTTCCCAGCTGCCAGCAGAGTCACCCAATGCGCCGTGAAAGAGAGGTAACGTCCCTGTCCATGCCTGATGGACCATGAGTCAGCGGTGATATGCACCTTACCACTGACCGCCCTGTCCAGCGAGGCATGGACATTGCCTTCCACATGGCGGTAGAGAGCCGGAATCGCCTTCCGTGAGAAAAAGTGGCGTTTGGGAACTTGCCACTGAGGTACCGCACATTCCACAAACTCACACAAGGGGGCAGAATCTACCAACTGAAAAGGTAGCAGTTGAAGTGCTAGCAATTTCTCTAAGTTAGCATTCAACCGCTGGACATGTGAATGGCTGGGAGAGAACTTCTTTCGGCGCTGCAGCAGCTGGGGCAGGGAAATTTGTCTGCTACCATCAGTAGATTTCCTGCATGTACTACTAGGTTGTGACACACCTATTTCTACACCTTCGGTGCAGGCTTCAGAGAGGACTGAGGGTATAGTGGGGTTGGAGATCCCAGCTGATGAGGGGCAAGGGGAGGTCCTCTTTGTTCTTTGGTGTGGGTCTTTCAGGTATACTTGCCAACGAACTGCATGGCAGGTCGACATATGTCTGGTCAAGCATGTGGTGCCCAAGCCGGTGATGTTTTGGCCACGCGAGATACGCTTGAGACATATGTTGCAAATAGCAGCAGTGCGATCTGATGCACATGTCTCAAAAAAGGCCCACACCAAAGAACTTTTGGAATAACGTTGAGACACAGCAGCGCTCTGCACATGCATAGCTCTGCGTTGTGATGCAGTCGGTGTGCTGCCCTTAAGCTGGCCCCTGGAGGGCATCCTGCCTCTTTGGAGATGTGCCTGTGCCTCCTCCTCCTCCTCCTCTCTCCTATCAGGCACCCACGTAGAGTTAGTGACCTCATCATCCCCTCCCTCCTCATCACTGTAGAAAACCTGGCAGTATGCTGCAGCTGGGGGAACATCACTGCCAGATTGCTGTCCCTCTCGGGCACCCCCTCTCTCTGGGCTCACATCAATGCCTTCCTCTATCTGTGCTCCATCATCGGAGCCTTCAAAACGCTGCACATCCTCATGCAGCATGTACCCAACACTGTGTTCAAACAGTACGGGGGACTCCTCAGGAGGACATGGTGGGACTAGGGAAGGAGTAAGTGATGCCATTAAGCAGAGAGAAGAGGACGCCTTGGCAGCTGCTTTGCCAGACAAAGTACCCTGAGCCGGGGGGAGAGAGGATGAGGAGGATGAGGATGGCTTGGTCATCCACTCTACCAAGTCTTCTGCATGTTGCGGCTCAACACGGCCAGCTGCCGAAAACAAGGACGAGCGTGTCCCGCGGCCACGTGCTGATGAGGATGCACCGTGTCCACCACCAGCACTGTTGCCTCTAGACGCAGAGCCTGCTTGCCCTCTTTTATCGTCCCGTGACTCTCTGCCTCTCCTTGTTGTCCTTCCAGACATACTAATGGCCTGCAGAGGACAAAGGCAGTACACACCACGTAGCTTAATGGTGCACACTGCAGAGGACACGGGCAGTACACACCAAGTAGCTTTAGGTGCAAACTACAGAGCACACGTGCATTACACACCGAGTAGCTTTAGGTGCAAACTACAGAGGACACGGGCAGTACACACCAAGTAGCTTTAGGTGCACACTGCATAGGACACAGGCAATACACCACATGAGAATACTGCATCTAGCACATTCACCTGCCTGCCAGTAAATTAGGAAGAGCAGATCTAGCTAAACTATACAGTGTATAAATATATGTACAACACCTGGGATGCATATATATCCTCTACACACTGTAACATTAACTGACTAGCCTGCCTGCTCTATCTACCTAGAAAAAATGACTCTCTCTCTCTCTGTCTCCAACACACTACACAAGGCCGACCTGCAGGCGGCCTTTTATAGTGTGGGGCGTGTACTAAACCCCCTGAGCCATAATTGGCCAAAGCCACCCTGGCTTTGGCCAATTATGGCTCTCCGTTTTTTGCGCGCCGTGATTGGCCAAGCATGCGGGTCATAGTGCATGCTTGGCCAATCATCAGCCAGCAATGCCACAGTGAATTATGGGCCGTCACGCGCCACTCGAATTTGGCGTGAACGGCCCGTAACGTTGGTATTTCGCGAACGGTTGAACATGGGTTCGACTCGAACACAAAGCTCATCCCTACCTCTGATATACATCGTCCTCCCATATACATCGTCCCCCAATAGACGCTGTCCCCCGATAGACGCCGTCCCCCGATATACACCGTCCCCCGATATACACCGTCCCCCGATAGACGCCGCCCCCCGATATACACCGTCCCCCGATATACACCGTCCTCCGATAGACGCCGCCCCCCGATATACACCGTCCCCCGATAGACACCGTCCTCCGATATACACCGTCCCCCGATAGACACCGTCCTCCGATATACACCGTCCCCCCGATAGACGCCGTCCCCCGATATACACCGTCTCCCGATATACACCGTCCCCCGATATACACCGTCCTCCGATAGACGCCGCCCCCGATAGACGCCGTCCCCTGATAGACGCCGTCCCCCGATATACACCGTCCTCCGATATACATCGTCCCCCGATATACACCGTCCTCCGATATACACCGTCCCCCGATATACACCGTCCTCCGATAGACGCCGTCCCCCGATATACACCGTCCTCCGATATACACCGACCTCCGATATACACCATCCCCCGATATACACCGTCCTCCGATAGACGCCGTCCCCCGACGATAGACGCCGTCCCCCGATATACACCATCCCCCGATATACACCGTCCCACGATATACACCGTCCCCCGATATACACCGTCCCCCGATAGTGGCCGTCCCCCGATAGACGCCGTCCCCCGATATACACTGTCCCCTGATATACACCATCCCCCGATATACACCGTCCTCCGATATACACCGTCCTCTGATATACACCGTCCCCCGATATACACCGTCCCCCGATATACACCGTCCTCCGATATACACTGTCCTCCGATATACACCGTCCCCCGATATACACCGACCTCCGATATACACAGTCCCCCGATATACACCTTCCCCTGATATACACCGTCCCACCATATACACCGTCCTCCGATATACACCGACCCCCGATATACAACGTCCCCCGATATACACCGTCCCCCGATATACACCGACCTCCGATATACACAGTCCCCCGATATACATCGTCCCCCGATAGACGCCGTCCCCCGATATACACCGTCCTCCGATATACACTGTCCTCCGATATACACCGTCCCCCGATATACACCTTCCCCCGATAGACGCCGTCCCCCGATATACACCGTCCCCCGATATACACCTTCCCCCGATAGACGCCGTCCCCCGATATACACCGTCCTCCGATATACACCGTCCTCCGATATACACCGTCCCCTGATATACACCGTCCTCCGATATACACCGTCCCCCGATATACACCGTCCTCCGATATACACCGTCCCCTGATATACATCGCCCCCCAATAGACGCCGTCCCCCGATAGACACCGCCCCTCGATAGACACCGACCCCCGATATGCACCGACCCCCGATATACACCGTCCCCCGATATACACCGACCCCCGAAATACACCGTCCCCCGATATACACCGTCCCCCGATATACACCATCCCCCAACATACACCGTCCTCCGATATACACCGTCCCCCGATATACACCGTCCTCCTCTCCGATATACAATGGCCACGGTCCTCCAGGATATAATGGCCACCGTCCTCCAATTTACAATGTCCTCTAATATACACCGCCCCCCAACATATACTATTCTCCTCTCCAATATACAATGCCCACCGTCTTCCAATAAGCAATGTCCTCTTATATATAAGGTCCCCCAACATACACCATCCTCTTCTCCAATATACAATGGCCACCGTCCTCCAATATACACCGTCCCCCAACATACACCGTCCTCCAATATACACCGTCCTCCAATATACACCGTCCCCCAACATACACCGTCCCCCAGGCTCCAGCAGATTATATTTGTTGGTAGTAGGGGTCACCTGGACCTGTTATTGACCCCCGAGCCCGGGCACAGTAACCTCCCTCCCTCCCCATCCCGATCCCTCATTCTCACTGCTCTGGCCTCCTTCATGTGGTCAGCCTCCAGGGTGTCCCGGCTGTGTCTGACCTTTATTTATTAGCAGTCTATGTAAAGCTGTGAGGGGACATCTGATCCGGGGACATTAGAGGAGGAAGTGTCCTGAGCTATATCCGTCATTTATATCCCAGCCCTGCCAGGCCTCCATCAGCACAGCCTCCCTCCCATGCTGGGGCAATCACAGTTCTGGAATGGAGGCTGGACGGTGCAATCCCCCGAACTTCATCCTTTGAGGGGACATTCATGATCTCCTGATCCCCACACAACAGCTGCTGTAAATTCTGGAGGGGATCTCCTACCCCGGAGGGGTGCTCCTCAGGTGTCCCCGGGGTAGTTTTATGTCTGGGGGGGAGGGGTGCTCCTCAGGTGTCCCCGGGGTAGTTTTAGGTCTGGGGGGGGGGAGGGGTGCTCCTCAGGTGTCCCCGGGGTAGTTTTATGTCTGGGGGGGAGGAGTGCTCCTCAGGTGTCCCCGGGGTAGTTTTAGGTCTGGGGGGGGCCCTATAAACTGACAACAGAGCAGATCCTGGAAATTGTTACAAATACAACCTCCTAATTTGCTACAATTTTACAATAAAACTTTATGAAGAAATTACATTGTAACCTTTTTCTCCGCGATTGTTGTATCTCAAAGAGGAAGCAGAAGACACAACTTTATAAATCCGAAGACAAAATGACAAAAACGTAAAAATACTCGACACCCACAACTTGATGCAGAAGTAATGATGTACAGTACAGTAACCTCAAGCAACCAGAGAGCAATAATGATTTGCAGTAATCTCTAGAAACCATTCAGAGAGCAGTAATGATGTTCTGTAACCTCTAGCAACCAATCAGTGAGCAGTAAGGACGTGAAGTAACCTCTAGCAACCAATGAGCAAGCAGAAATGATGTGCTGTAACCTCTAGCAACCAGTATCTTAGATGATCTCACACTGCAGATAAGCAGCTATAAGACTACATAATGGGCGTGCGATCTCAGGAGTGCCTAGGCCCAGGGAGCGCACCGATCTCAGGAGTGCCTAGGCCCAGGGAGCGCACCGATCTTAGGAGTGCCTAGGCCCAGGGAGCGCACCGATCTCGGGAGTGCCTAGGCCCAGGGAGCGCACCGATCTCGGGAGTGCCTAGGCCCAGGGAGCGCACCGATCTCGAGAGTGCCTAGGCCCAGGGAGCGCACCGATCTTGGGAGTGCCTAGACCCAGGGAGCGCACCGATCTCAGGAGTGCCTAGGCCCAGGGAGTGCACCGATCTCGGGAGTGCCTAGGCCCAGGGAGTGCACGATGTTGGCAGTGCCTAGGCCCAGGAAACGCACCGATCTCGGGAGTGCCTAGACCCAGGGAGCGCACCGATCTCGGGAGTGCTTAGGCCCAGGGAGCGCACCGATCTCGGGAGTGCCTAGGCCCAGGGAGCGCACCGATCTCGGGAGTGCCTAGGCCCAGGGAGCGCATCGATCTCAGGAGTGCCTAGGCCCAGGGAGCGCACCGATCTCGGGAGTGCCTAGGCCCAGGGAGCGCACCGATCTCTGGAGTGCCTAGGGCCAGGGAGCGCACCGATCTCGGGAGTGCCTAGGCCCAGGGAGCGCACCGATCTCGGGAGTGCCTAGGCCCAGGGAGCGCACCGATCTCGGGAGTGCCTAGACCCAGGGAGCGCACCGATCTCGGGAGTGCCTAGGCCCAGGGAGTGCACCGATCTCAGGAGTGCCTAAGCCCAGGGAGCGCACCGATCTCGGGAGTGCCTAGGCCCAGGGAGCGCACCGATCTCGGGAGTGCCTAGGCCCAGGGAGCGCACCGATCTCAGGAGTGCCTAGGCCCAGGGAGCGCACCGATCTCAGGAGTGCCTAGACCCAGGGAGCGCATCGATCTCAGGAGTGCCTAGGCCCAGGGAGCGCATCGATCTCAGGAGTGCCTAGGCCCAGGGAGCGCACCGATCTTAGGAGTGCCTAGGCCCAGGGAGAACACCGATCTCGAGAGTTCCTAGGCCCAGGGAGCGCACCGATCTCGAGAGTGCCTAGGCCCAGGGAGTGCACGATGTTAAGAGTGCCTAGGCCCAGGGAGCGCACTGATCTCGGGAGTGCCTAGGCCCAGGGAGCGCACCGATCTCGGGAGTGCCTAGGCCCAGGGAGCGCATCGATCTCAGGAGTGCCTAGGCCCAGGGAGCACACCAATCTCAGGAGTGCCTAGGCCCAGGGAGCGCACCGATCTCCGGAGTGCCTAGGCCCAGGGAGCGCATCGATCTCAGGAGTGCCTAGGCCCAGGGAGCACACCAATCTCAGGAGTGCCTAGGCCCAGGGAGCGCACCGATCTCCGGAGTGCCTAGGCCCAGGGAGCGCACCGATCTCCGGAGTGCCTAGGCTCAGGGAGCGCACCGATCTCCGGAGTGCCTAGGCCCAGGGAGCGCACGATGTTGGGAGTGCCTAGGCCCAGGGAGCGCACAATGTTGGGAGTGCCTAGGCCCAGGGAGCGCACAATGTTGGGAGTGCCTAGACCCAGGGAGCGCACCGATCTCAGGAGTGCCTAGACCCAGGGAGCGCATCGATCTCTGGAGTGCCTAGACCCAGGGAGCGCACCGATCTCAGGAGTGCCTAGACCCAGGGAGCGCACCGATCTCGAGAGTGCCTAGGCCCAGGGAGTGCACGATGTTAAGAGTGCCTAGGCCCAGGGAGCGCACCGATCTTAGGAGTGCCTAGGCCCAGGGAGAACACCGATCTCGAGAGTGCCTAGGCCCAGGGAGCGCACCGATCTCCGGAGTGCCTAGGCCCAGGGAGTGCACGATGTTAAGAGTGCCTAGGCCCAGGGAGCGCACTGATCTCGGGAGTGCCTAGGCCCAGGGAGCGCACCGATCTCGGGAGTGCCTAGGCCCAGGGAGCGCATCGATCTCAGGAGTGCCTAGGCCCAGGGAGCGCACCGATCTCCGGAGTGCCTAGGCTCAGGGAGCGCACCGATCTCCGGAGTGCCTAGGCCCAGGGAGCGCACGATGTTGGGAGTGCCTATGCCCAGGGAGCGCACAATGTTGGGAGTGCCTAGACCCAGGGAGCGCACCGATCTCAGGAGTGCCTAGACCCAGGGAGCGCATCGATCTCAGGAGTGCCTAGACCCAGGGAGCGCACCGATCTCAGGAGTGCCTAGGCCCAGGGAGCGCACCGATCTCGGGAGTGCCTAGGCCCAGGGAGCGCACCGATCTCGGGAGTGCCTAGGCCCAGGGAGCGCACCGATCTCGGGAGTGCCTAGACCCAGGGAGCGCACCGATCTCGGGAGTGCCTAGGCCCAGGGAGCGCACCGATCTCGAGAGTGCCTAGACCCAGGGAGCGCACTGATCTCGGGAGTGCCTAGGCCCAGGGAGCGCACCGATCTCAGGAGTGCCTAGACCCAGGGAGCGCATCGATCTCAGGAGTGCCTAGGCCCAGGGAGCGCACCGATCTCGGGAGTGCCTAGACCCAGGGAGCGCACTGATCTCGGGAGTGCCTAGGCCCAGGGAGCACACCAATCTCAGGAGTGCCTAGGCCCAGGGAGCGCATCGATCTCAGGAGTGCCTAGGCCCAGGGAGCGCATCGATCTCAGGAGTGCCTAGGCCCAGGGAGCGCATCGATCTCAGGAGTGCCTAGGCCCAGGGAGCGCACCAATCTTAGGAGTGCCTAGGCCCAGGGAGAACACCGATCTCGAGAGTGCCTAGGCCCAGGGAGCGCACCGATCTCGAGAGTGCCTAGGCCCAGGGAGTGCACGATGTTAAGAGTGCCTAGGCCCAGGGAGCGCACCGATCTTAGGAGTGCCTAGGCCCAGGGAGAACACCGATCTCGAGAGTGCCTAGGCCCAGGGAGCGCACCGATCTCCGGAGTGCCTAGGCCCAGGGAGTGCACGATGTTAAGAGTGCCTAGGCCCAGGGAGCGCACTGATCTCGGGAGTGCCTAGGCCCAGGGAGCGCACCGATCTCGGGAGTGCCTAGGCCCAGGGAGCGCATCGATCTCAGGAGTGCCTAGGCCCAGGGAGCACACCAATCTCAGGAGTGCCTAGGCCCAGGGAGCGCACCGATCTCCGGAGTGCCTAGGCTCAGGGAGCGCACCGATCTCCGGAGTGCCTAGGCCCAGGGAGCGCACGATGTTGGGAGTGCCTAGGCCCAGGGAGCGCACAATTTTGGGAGTGCCTAGGCCCAGGGAGCGCACAATGTTGGGAGTGCCTAGACCCAGTGAGCGCATCGATCTCAGGAGTGCCTAGACCCAGGGAGCACACCGATCTCAGGAGTGCCTAGGCCCAGGGAGCGCACCGATCTCGGGAGTGCCTAGGCCCAGGGAGCGCACCGATCTCGGGAGTGCCTAGGCCCAGGGAGCGCACCGATCTCGGGAGTGCCTAGACCCAGGGAGCGCACTGATCTCGGGAGTGCCTAGGCCCAGGGAGCGCACCGATCTCCGGAGTGCCTAGGCTCAGGGAGCGCACCGATCTCCGGAGTGCCTAGGCCCAGGGAGCGCACCGATCTCCGGAGTGCCTAGGCCCAGGGAGCGCACGATGTTGGGAGTGCCTAGGCCCAGGGAGCGCACAATGTTGGGAGTGCCTAGACCCAGGGAGCGCACCGATCTCAGGAGTGCCTAGACCCAAGGAGCGCATCGATCTCAGGAGTGCCTAGACCCAGGGAGCGCACCGATCTCAGGAGTGCCTAGGCCCAGGGAGCGCACCGATCTCAGGAGTGCCTAGGCCCAGGGAGCGCACCGATCTCAGGAGTGCCTAGACCCAGGGAGCGCACCGATCTCGAGAGTGCCTAGGCCCAGGGAGCGCACCGATCTCCGGAGTGCCTAGACCCAGGGAGCGCACCGATCTCGAGAGTGCCTAGGCCCAGGGAGCGCACCGATCTCCGGAGTGCCTAGACCCAGGGAGCGCACCGATCTCAGGAGTGCCTAGACCCAGGGAGCGCACCGATCTCAGGAGTGCCTAGACCCAGGGAGCGCACCGATCTCCGGAGTGCCTAGACCCAGGGAGCGCACCGATCTCCGGAGTGCCTAGACCCAAGGAGCGCATCGATCTCAGGAGTGCCTAGACCCAGGGAGCGCACCGATCTCCGGAGTGCCTAGGCCCAGGGAGCGCACCGGTCTCGTGACACCCACCTATAAAGGGGAAGTTGGATTCCACTGGCGCCACCCTCGGGGCTGCTTTTGCTAATCTCATGTTACTGCGTGTTAGTAAAAGTTTGGTGAGAGACGATTCGCGCTTTTCAGTCTGTTACAGAGCGACGAATGTGCGATCTCCATTACGAACGCTACTTTTACCGAAGGTGCGCTCCCGTCTCTGAGCATGCGCGGGTTTCTACGCATACACACCAACGTTTTTCTCTGCCAGCATTTTTCTTGATGGATTTTTCCGAGGAAAACGGTCGTGTGTACGAGGCCCCACCCAGCTGTATGTTAGGAAAGCGAAGGAATTTGCTTTCCTTACATTGAACCGCCAATCAGGTGCATCGGGTCTGTGTTACCCGTCACCTGATTGGCTGAAGCTACAGGTGCCGTGATTAGACGCCTATCCGGCTTCCAATTACAGCAGAGGACAAGAGAAGGACCGGGCGGGAGAAGACATCGGGGTCGGGGAAGATGGAGGACACTGGACACCCCTCGCCGTCTACCTCCATCACCTGGCAACATTTGGGGCACAGTGGCAGCACATGGGGCACAGTGGCAGCACATGAGGTCCAGTGGCAACCCTTGGGGCACAGTAGCAGCACATGGGGCACAGTGGCAACATTTGGGGCACAGTGGCAGCACATGGGGCACAGTGGCAGCACATGAGGTCCAGTGGCAACCCTTGGGGCACAGTAGCAGCACATGGGGCACAGTGGCAACATTTGGGGCACAGTGGCAACCCTTTGGGCACAGTGGCAGCACATGGGGCACAGTGGCAGCACATGGGGCACAGTGGCAGCACATGGGTCACAGCGGCAACATTTGGGGCACAGTGGTAACTCTTGGGGCACAGTGGCAGCAAATGGGGCACAGTGGCAACATTTGGGGCACAGCGGCAGCACATGGGGCACAGTGGCAGCACATGGGGCACAGCTGTAAAATTTGGGGCACAGTAGCAACCCTTGGGGCACAGTGGCAGCACATGGGGCACAGTAACAGCACATGGGGCACAGCGGCAGCACATAGGGCACAGCAGCAGCACATGGGGCACAGTGGCAACATTTGGGGCACAGCGGCAGCACATGCGGCACAGCGGCAACATTTGGGGCACAGTGGCAGCACTTGGGGCACAGTGGCAACACTTGGGGCACAGTGGCAACACTTGGGGCACAGTGGCAACACTTGGGTCACAGCGGCAGCGCATGGGGCACAGCGGCAGCATATGGGGCACAGTGGGAGCGTTTGATGGGCACAGTGGCAGCACATGGGGCACAGCGGCAGCACATGGGGCACACTGGGAGCTTTTGAAGGGCACAGTGGCAGCACATGGGGCACAATGGCAGCACATAGGGCACAGCGGCAGCACAAGGGGCACACTGAAGGTGTTTGATGGGCACAGCGGCAACACTTGGGGCACAGTGGCAGCACATGGGGCACAGTGGCAGCACATGGGGCACAGCGTCAGCACATGGGGCACAGTGGGAGCGTTTGATGGGCACAGTGGCAGCACATGGGGCACAGCGGCAGCGTTTGATGGGCAAAGTGGCAGCACATGGGGTACAGTGGGAGTGTTTGATGGGCACAGCGGCAGCACATGGGGCACAGTGGGAGCGTTTGATGGGCACAGCGGCAGCACATGGGGCACAGTGGGAGCGTTTGATGGGCACAGTGGCAGCACATGGGGCACAGTGGCAGCACATGGGGCACAGTGGGAGCGTTTGATGGGCACAGTGGCAGCACATGGGGCACAGTGGCAGCACATGGGGTACAGTGGGAGTGTTTGATGGGCACAGTGGCAGCACATGGGGCACAGCGGCAGCACATGGGGCACAGTGGGAGCGTTTGATGGGCACAGTGGCAGCACATGGGGCACAGTGGGAGCGTTTGATGGGCACAGCGGCAGCACATGGGGCACAGTGGGAGCGTTTGATGGGCACAGTGGCAGCACATGGGGCAGCGGCAGCACATGGGGCACAGTGGGAGCGTTTGATGGGGTACAGCGGCAGCACATGGGGCACAGCGGCAGCACATGGGGCAATGCGACAGCGCATGAGGCACAGTGGCAGCACATGGGGCACAGTGGGAGCGTTTGATGGGCACAGTGGCAGCACATGGGGCACAGCGGCAGCACATGGGGCACAGTGGGAGCGTTTGATGGGCACAGCGGCAGCACATGGGGCACAGTGGGAGCATTTGATGGGCACAGTGACTGCAATTGATGTTTTTTTTTTCAGAATTTTTCAGTTTGCGCCCCCCAAAGATTTTGAGCACCCGCCGCCACTGCTAGGGGGTTCCCAGGTGCTTCTCAGCACACAGAAAGAGTTAATAGGTTGTAGAGAGAGCAGCTGGCACCGCTATTCTCTGCCCTGTGGCTGGCAGGGAACGACGCCAATCATTGTCTGGCCGGATACAATGAGGGAAGCAGGGTTACATGGCAGTTTGAATCCATCCCAAAATCCTGCAGGATGCGGTCGGAGAAATCCCAGGAAAACGTTCCTAGAACCACGCCCACATTTCATCAGACGTATTCCGTGCAATTCCTAAAAACAATGAAGAAGACCACACACAGGAAGATTGGGATCTGCTGGCTCCAAAAACTCCACCAACAGCTGCACCATGAGGAGCTACATCCGATGATCCCGAGAAAGATAGAACACCGGGGGGGGGGGGGGGCACACAGAGAGATGGAACCCTGGGCTCCCTATAGGGGGGGGGGGCACACAGAGAGATAGAACACCAGGGGGGGGGCACACAGAGAGATGGAACCCTGGGCTCCCTATGGGGGGGGCACACAGAGAGATGGAACCCTGGGCTCCCTATGGGGGGGGGCACACAGAGAGATGGAACCCTGGGCTCCCTATGGGGGGGGGGGCACACAGAGAGATGGAACCCTGGGCTCCCTATGGGAGGGTGGGAGGGGGGGGGCACACAGAGAGATGGAACACCGGGGGGGGGCACAGAGAGATGGAACCCTGGGCTCCCTATGGGGGGGGGGCACACAGAGAGATGGAACCCTGGGCTCCCTATGGGGGGGGGGGCACACAGAGAGATGGAACCCTGGGCTCCCTATGGGGGGGCACACAGAGAGATGGAACCCTGGGCTCCCTATGGGGGGGGGGCACACAGAGAGATGGAACCCTGGGCTCCCTATGGGGGGGGGGCACACAGAGAGATGGAACCCTGGGCTCCCTATGGGGGGGGGGCACACAGAGAGATGGAACCCTGGGCTCCCTATGGGGGGGGGCACACAGAGAGATGGAACCCTGGGCTCCCTATGGGGGGGGGGCACACAGAGAGATGGAACCCTGGGCTCCCTATGGGGGGGCACACAGAGAGATGGAACACTGGGCTCCCTATGGGGGGGGGCACACAGAGAGATGGAACCCTGGGCTCCCTATGGGGGGGGCACACAGAGAGATGGAACCCTGGGCTCCCTATGGGGGGGGGCACACAGAGAGATGGAACCCTGGGCTCCCTATGGGGGGGCACACAGAGAGATGGAACCCAGGGCTCCCTATAGGAGGGTGGGGGGGCACACAGAGAGATGGAACCCTGGGCTCCCTATGGGGGGGGGGGCACACAGAGAGATGGAACCCTGGGCTCCCTATGGGGGGGGGGGCACACAGAGAGATGGAACCCTGGGCTCCCTATGGGGGGGGGGGCACACAGAGAGATGGAACCCTAGGCTCCCTATGGGGGGGCACACAGAGAGATGGAACCCAGGGCTCCCTATGGGGGGGGGGCACACAGAGAGATGGAACCCTGGGCTCCCTATGGGGGGGGGGGGGCACACAGAGAGATGGAACCCTGGGCTCCCTATGGGGGGGGGCACACAGAGAGATGGAACCCTGGGCTCCCTATGGGGGGGGCACACAGAGAGATGGAACCCTGGGCTCCCTATGGGGGGGGGGGCACACAGAGAGATGGAACCCTGGGCTCCCTATGGGGGGGGCACACAGAGAGATGGAACCCTGGGCTCCCTATGGGGGGGGGCACACAGAGAGATGGAACCCTGGGCTCCCTATGGGGGGGGGCACACAGAGAGATGGAACCCTGGGCTCCCTATGGGGGGGGGGGCACACAGAGAGATGGAACCCTGGGCTCCCTATGGGGGGGGGCACACAGAGAGATGGAACCCAGGGCTCCCTATGGGGGGGGGCACACAGAGAGATGGGACCCTGGGCTCCCTATGGGGGGGGGGCACACAGAGAGATGGGCTCCCTATGGGGGGGGGGCACACAGAGAGATGGAACCCTGGGCTTCCATATGGGGGGGGGGGGGGCACACAGAGAGATGGAACCCTGGGCTCCCTATGGGGGGGGGGCGTTACAGAGAGATGGAACCCTGGGCTCCCTATGGGGGGGGCACACAGAGAGATGGAACCCTGGACTCCATATGGGGGGGGGGGGCACACAGAGAGATGGAATCCTGGGCTCCCTATGGGGGGGGGGGCACACAGAGAGATGGGACCCTGGGCTCCCTATGGGGGGGGGCACACAGAGAGATGGGCTCCCTATGGGGGGGGGGAACACAGAGAGATGGAACCCTGGGCTTCCTATGGGGGGGGGGCACACAGAGAGATGGAACCCTGGGCTCCCTATGGGGGGGGGGCACACAGAGAGATGGAACCCTGGGCTCCCTATGGGGGGGGGGCACACAGAGAGATGGAACCCTGGGCTTCCTATGGGGGGGGGGGCACACAGAGAGATGGAACCCTGGGCTCCCTATGGGAGGGTGGGGGGGGGAGGCACACAGAGAGATGGAACCCTGGGCTCCCTATGGGGGGGGGGGGCGTTACAGAGAGATGGAACCCTGGGCTCCCTATGGGGGGGGGGGCGTTACAGAGAGATGGAACCCTGGGCTCCATATGGGGGGGGCACACAGAGAGATGGAACCCTGGGCTCCCTATGGGGGGGGGGCACACAGAGAGATGGAACCCTGGGCTCCCTATGGGGGGGGGGCACACAGAGAGATGGAACCCTGGGCTCCCTATGGGAGGGTGGGGGGGACACACAGAGAGATGGAACCCTGGGCTCCCTATGGGAGGGGGGGCACACAGAGAGATGGAACCCTGGGCTCCCTATGGGGGGGGCACACAGAGAGATGGAACCCTGGGCTCCCTATGGGGGGGGGCACACAGAGAGATGGAACCCTGGGCTCCCTATGGGGGGGGGGGCACACAGAGAGATGGAACCCTGGGCTCCCTATGGGGGGGGGGCACACAGAGAGATGGAACCCTGGGCTCCCTATGGGGGGGGGGCACACAGAGAGATGGAACCCTGGGCTCCCTATGGGGGGGGGCACACAGAGAGATGGAACCCTGGGCTCCCTATGGGGGGGGGGCACACAGAGAGATGGAACCCTGGGCTCCCTATGGGGGGGGGCACACAGAGAGATGGAACCCTGGGCTCCCTATGGGGGGGGGGGGCACACAGAGAGATGGAACCCTGGGCTCCCTATGGGGGGGGGGGCACACAGAGAGATGGAACCCTGGGCTCCCTATGGGGGGGGCACACAGAGAGATGGAACCCTGGGCTCCCTATGGGAGGGGGGGCACACAGAGAGATGGAACCCTGGGCTCCCTATGGGGGGGGCACACAGAGAGATGGAACCCTGGGCTCCCTATGGGGGGGGGGCACACAGAGAGATGGAACCCTGGGCTCCCTATGGGGGGGGGGACACACAGAGAGATGGAACCCTGGGCTCCCTATGGGGGGGGGGGCACACAGAGAGATGGAACCCTGGGCTCCCTATGGGGGGGCACACAGAGAGATGGAACCCTGGGCTCCCTATGGGAGGGGGGCACACAGAGAGATGGAACCCTGGGCTCCCTATGGGGGGGGGCATACAGAGAGATGGAACCCTGGGCTCCCTATGGGAGGGGGGGGGCACACAGAGAGATGGAACCCTGGGCTCCCTATGGGGGGGGGGGGGGGGGGCACACAGAGAGATGGAACCCTGGGCTCCCTATGGGGGGGGCACACAGAGAGATGGAACCCTGGGCTCCCTATGGGGGGGGGGCACACAGAGAGATGGAACCCTGGGCTCCCTATGGGGGGGGGGCACACAGAGAGATGGAACCCTGGGCTCCCTATGGGGGGGGGGCACACAGAGAGATGGAACCCTGGGCTCCCTATGGGGGGGGGGGCACACAGAGAGATGGAACCCTGGGCTCCCTATGGGGGGGGGGCACACAGAGAGATGGAACCCTGGGCTCCCTATGGGGGGGGGGGCACACAGAGAGATGGAACCCTGGGCTCCCTATGGGAGGGTGGGGGGGACACACAGAGAGATGGAACCCTGGGCTCCCTATGGGAGGGGGGGCACACAGAGAGATGGAACCCTGGGCTCCCTATGGGGGGGGCACACAGAGAGATGGAACCCTGGGCTCCCTATGGGGGGGGGCACACAGAGAGATGGAACCCTGGGCTCCCTATGGGGGGGGGGGCACACAGAGAGATGGAACCCTGGGCTCCCTATGGGGGGGGGGCACACAGAGAGATGGAACCCTGGGCTCCCTATGGGGGGGGGGCACACAGAGAGATGGAACCCTGGGCTCCCTATGGGGGGGGGCACACAGAGAGATGGAACCCTGGGCTCCCTATGGGGGGGGGGAACACAGAGAGATGGAACCCTGGGCTCCCTATGGGGGGGGGCACACAGAGAGATGGAACCCTGGGCTCCCTATGGGGGGGGGGGGCACACAGAGAGATGGAACCCTGGGCTCCCTATGGGAGGGGGGGCACACAGAGAGATGGAACCCTGGGCTCCCTAGGGGGGGGGCACACAGAGAGATGGAACCCTGGGCTCCCTATGGGGGGGGGGGCACACAGAGAGATGGAACCCTGGGCTCCCTATGGGGGGGGGGCACACAGAGAGATGGAACCCTGGGCTCCCTATGGGAGGGGGGGGGGCACACAGAGAGATGGAACCCTGGGCTCCCTATGGGGGGGGCACACAGAGAGATGGAACCCTGGGCTCCCTATGGGGGGGGGGGCACACAGAAAGATGGAACCCTGGGCTCCTATGGGGGGGGGGGGCACACAGAGAGATGGAACCCTGGGCTCCCTATGGGGGGGGGGGCACACAGAGAGATGGAACCCTGGGCTCCCTATGGGGGGGGCACACAGAGAGATGGAATCCTGGGCTCCCTATGGGGGGGGGGGGCACACAGAGAGATGGGACCCTGGGCTCCCTATGGGGGGGGGGCACACAGAGAGATGGGCTCCCTATGGGGGGGGGGGCACACAGAGAGATGGAACCCTGGGCTCCCTATGGGGGGGGGGGCACACAGAGAGATGGAACCCTGGGCTTCCTATGGGGGGGGGGCACACAGAGAGATGGAACCCTGGGCTCCCTATGGGAGGGTGGGGGGGGGAGGCACACAGAGAGATGGAACCCTGGGCTCCCTATGGGGGGGGGGGGGCGTTACAGAGAGATGGAACCCTGGGCTCCCTATGGGGGGGGGCACACAGAGAGATGGAACTCTGGGCCCCCTATGGGGGGGGGCACACAGAGAGATGGAACCCTGGGCTCCCTATGGGGGGGGGGGGCACACAGAGAGATGGAACCCTGGGCTCCCTATGGGGGGGGGCACACAGAGAGATGGAACTCTGGGCTCCCTATGGGGGGGGGCACACAGAGAGATGGAACCCTGGGCTCCCTATGGGGGGGGGGGGCACACAGAGAGATGGAACCCTGGGCTCCCTATGGGGGGGGGGGGCACACAGAGAGATGGAACCCTGGGCTCCCTATGGGGGGGCACACAGAGAGATGGAACCCTGGGCTCCCTATGGGAGGGGGGGCACACAGAGAGATGGAACCCTGGGCTCCCTATGGGGGGGGCACACAGAGAGATGGAACCCTGGGCTCCCTATGGGGGGGGGCACACAGAGAGATGGAACCCTGGGCTCCCTATGGGGGGGGGGCACACAGAGAGATGGAACCCTGGGCTCCCTATGGGGGGGGGGGCACACAGAGAGATGGAACCCTGGGCTTCCTATGGGGGGGGGCACACAGAGAGATGGAACCCTGGGCTTCCTATGGGGGGGGGCACACAGAGAGATGGAACCCTGGGCTTCCTATGGGGGGGAGGCACACAGAGAGATGGAACCCTGGGCTCCCTATGGGAGGGGCACACAGAGAGATGGAACCCTGGGCTCCCTATGGGGGGGGGGGGGCACACAGAGAGATGGAACCCTGGGCTCCCTATGGGGGGGGCACACAGAGAGATGGAACCCTGGGCTCCCTATGGGAGGGTGGGGGGGGGCACACAGAGAGATGGAACCCTGGGCTCCCTATGGGGGGGCACACAGAGAGATGGAACCCTGGGCTCCCTATGGGGGGGGGGCACACAGAGAGATGGAACCCTGGGCTCCCTATGGGGGGGGGGCACACAGAGAGATGGAACCCTGGGCTCCCTATGGGGGGGGGGCACACAGAGAGATGGAACCCTGGGCTCCCTATGGGGGGGGGCACACAGAGAGATGGAACCCTGGGCTCCCTATGGGGGGGGCACACAGAGAGATGGAACCCTGGGCTCCCTATGGGGGGGGGGGCACACAGAGAGATGGAACCCTGGGCTCCCTATGGGGGGGGCACACAGAGAGATGGAACCCTGGGCTCCCTATGGGGGGGGGGCACACAGAGAGATGGAACCCTGGGCTCCCTATGGGGGGGGGGCACACAGAGAGATGGAACCCTGGGCTCCCTATGGGGGGGGGCATACAGAGAGATGGAACCCTGGGCTCCCTATGGGAGGGGGGCACACAGAGAGATGGAACCCTGGGCTCCCTATGGGGGGGGGGGGCACACAGAGAGATGGAACCCTGGGCTCCCTATGAGGGGGGGGCACACAGAGAGATGGAACCCTGGGCTCCCTATGGGGGGGGGGCACACAGAGAGATGGAACCCTGGGCTCCCTATGGGGGGGGGGACACACAGAGAGATGGAACCCTGGGCTCCCTATGGGGGGGGGGGCACACAGAGAGATGGAACCCTGGGCTCCCTATGGGGGGGCACACAGAGAGATGGAACCCTGGGCTCCCTATGGGAGGGGGGCACACAGAGAGATGGAACCCTGGGCTCCCTATGGGGGGGGGCATACAGAGAGATGGAACCCTGGGCTCCCTATGGGAGGGGGGGGGCACACAGAGAGATGGAACCCTGGGCTCCCTATGGGGGGGTGGGGGGGGGGCACACAGAGAGATGGAACCCTGGGCTCCCTATGGGGGGGGCACACAGAGAGATGGAACCCTGGGCTCCCTATGGGGGGGGGGCACACAGAGAGATGGAACCCTGGGCTCCCTATGGGGGGGGGGCACACAGAGAGATGGAACCCTGGGCTCCCTATGGGGGGGGGGCACACAGAGAGATGGAACCCTGGGCTCCCTATGGGGGGGGGGGCACACAGAGAGATGGAACCCTGGGCTCCCTATGGGGGGGGGGCACACAGAGAGATGGAACCCTGGGCTCCCTACGGGTGGGGGGGGGGCACACAGAGAGATGGAACCCTGGGCTCCCTATGGGGGGGGGGCACACAGAGAGATGGAACCCTGGGCTCCCTATGGGGGGGGGGGCACACAGAGAGATGGAACCCTGGGCTCCCTATGGGGGGGGGGGGGCACACAGAGAGATGGAACCCTGGGCTCCCTATGGGGGGGGCACACAGAGAGATGGAACCCTGGGCTCCCTATGGGGGGGGGGGCACACAGAGAGATGGAACCCTGGGCTCCCTATGGGGGGGGGGCACACAGAGAGATGGAACCCTGGGCTCCATATGGGGGGGCACACAGAGAGATGGAACCCTGGGCTTCCTATGGGGGGGGGGCACACAGAGAGATGGAACCCTGGGCTCCCTATGGGGGGGGGGGGCACACAGAGAGATGGAACCCTGGGCTCCCTATGGGGGGGGGGCACACAGAGAGATGGAACCCTGGGCTCCCTATGGGGGGGGGCACACAGAGAGATGGAACCCTGGGCTCCCTATGGGGGGGCACACAGAGAGATGGAACCCTGGGCTCCCTATGGGGGGGCACACAGAGAGATGGAACCCTGGGCTCCCTATGGGGGGGGGGGGCACACAGAGAGATGGGACCCTGGGCTTCCTATGGGGGGGGGGCACACAGAGAGATGGAACCCTGGGCTCCCTATGGGGGGGGGGGGGGCACACAGAGAGATGGAACCCTGGGCTCCCTATGGGGGGGGGGGCACACAGAGAGATGGAACCCTGGGCTCCCTATGGGGGGGGGGGCACACAGAGAGATGGAACCCTGGGCTCCCTATGGGGGGGGGCACACAGAGAGATGGAACCCTGGGCTCCCTATGGGGGGGCACACAGAGAGATGGAACCCTGGGCTCCCTATGGGGGGGCACACAGAGAGATGGAACCCTGGGCTCCCTATGGGGGGGGGGGTAAACAGAGAGATGGAACCCTGGGCTCCCTATGGGGGGGGGGGCACACAGAGAGATGGAACCCTGGGCTCCCTATGGGAGGGTGGGGGGGGGCACACAGAGAGCCATGTGGGGGAGGGGACACAGCAAACATGTGGGGGAGGGGACACAGCAAACATGTGGGGGAGGGGACACAGCAAACATGTGGGGGAGGGGACACGGCAAACATGTGGAAGAAGGTGCTCTAGTCACATGACACCAAAATACAACTGTGGGGTAAAACTAACACTGCACATCGCCCTGAACACACCATCCCCACTGTGAAACATGGTGGTGGCAGCATCATGTGGTGGGGATTCTTTTCTTCAGCAGGGACAGGGAAGCTGGTCAGAGTTGATGGGAAGATGGATGGAGACAAATACAGGACAATCTTAGAAGAAAAGACTTGAGACCGGGGGAGGGGGGGTTCACCTTCCAGCAGGACAACGACCGTAAAGTACAGCCAGAGCTACAATGGAATGGTTTAGATCAAAGCCTATTCATGTGTTAGAATGGCCCAGTCACAGTCCAGACCTAAATCCCATTGAGAATCTGTGGCCAAGACCTGAGAATTGCTGATCACAGACGCTCTCCATCCAATCTGACAGAGACAGAGATATTTTACAGAGAAGAAGAATGGGCAGAAATGTTCCTCTCTAGATGTGCAAAGCTAGTAGAGACACCCCCAAAAAGACTTGTAGAGAAAGGGGGTTCTACAAAGTATTGACTCCGGGGGGCGCCACACAAATGCCCCTCCCCCCACACTTTTCACAGATTTATTTGTATCATTTTCCTTCCACTTCACAATTATCTGAGGTCTGAAAAGGGGCTGATTTGGGGGGGGGGAGTAGTTTAAGGGGGGCTAATCTGACCGACAGATATACATAGACAGAGGGGGCTGATGAGGGGTCTGAAAAGTAGTGTAAGGGGGGGGGGGGGGGGGGCTAATCTGACCGATCGACATGCATAACAAAAAAAATCACTTGGAACCTGAAAAGTGAACAGCAGAGCTGAATAAACCAAATGCAAAAAAGAAAAGTATATGGAATGGAAAATCAGCGAATGAATTGCAAAAAGATTCCAGAATAATGGAAGAGATCCTCCGAAGAGCGATGAAGAGATCCTCCGAAGAGCGATGAAATCTTCACACCGAGTGTCACAAGAACCCGTCAGTATGGACTCACCAGAGGCAGTTTCCTCACAGGACTCACATGTTACTCATAAAGGGTTCAATCTCCTCTCTCCTCTCTCCACTTTCCACTCTCCTCTCTCCAATCTCTCCAATTTGCACTCTCCTCTCTCCACTCTCCACTCTCCACTCTCCAATCTGCACTCTCCCCTCTCTCCACTCTCCAGTCTCCTCTCTCCCCTCTCTCCACTCTCCACTCTCCCCTCTCTCCACTCTCCACTCTCCACTCTCCTCTCTCCACTCTCTCTACTCTCCAATCTCCTCTCTCCCCTCTCTCCACTCTCCACTCTCCCCTCTCTCCACTCTCCACTCTCCACTCTCCTCTCTCCACTCTCTCTACTCTCCAATCTGCACTCTCCCCTCTCTCCACTCTCCTCTCTCCAGTCTCCTCTCTCCCCTCTCCACTCTCCTCTCTCCACTCTCTCTACTCTCCACTCTCCTCTCTCCACTCTCTCTACTCTCCAATTTGCACTCTCCCCTCTCTCCAGTCTCCTCTCTCCCCTCTCTCCACTCTCCACTCTCCTCTCTCCAGTTTCCTCTCTCCCCTCTCTCCACTCTCCAATCTCCACTCGCCTCTCTCCACTCTCCACTCTCCAGTCTCCTCTCTCCCCTCTCCACTCTCCACTCTCTCCACTCTCCTCTCTCCACTCTCTCTACTCTCCACTCTCCTCTCTCCACTCTCTCTACTCTCCACTCTCCACTCTACTCTCTCTACTCTTCTCTCTCCACTTTCCAATCTCCACTCTCCTCTCTCCACTTTCTTCTTTCCACTCTCCACATTCCAATCTCCACTTTCCAATCTCGACTTTCCACTCTCCTCTCCCCTCTCTCCACTTGGAGCAATCAGGTGTAGCATACTCACATGACGGGAAGACAAAGGAAGTAATAACATAAAAACCGTATAAAATCTTCAAATATTGCACACACATTGCAAAAGACGTCATATGTGAGTGTGTAACACCTGATTGCACCGAGTGGAGAGAGGAGAGTGGAGAGAAGAGAGGAGAGAGGAAGGTGGAGAGAGGAGAGAGGAGTGGAGATTGGAGAGAGAAGATTAGAGAGAGGAGAGTGGAGAGAAGAAAGAGGAGAGTGGAGAGAGAAGATTAGAGAGTGGAGAGAGGAGAGTGGAAAGTGGAGAGAGGAGAGTGGAGAGAGGAGAGGAGAGAGGAGAGTGGAGAGAGGAGAGGAGAGAGGAGAGTGGAGAGAAGAAAGAGGAGAGAGAAGATTAGAGAGTGGAGAGTGGAGAGAGGAGAGTGGAAAGTGGAGAGAGGAGAGTGGAGAGAAGAAAGAGGAGAGTGGAGAGAGAAGATTGGAGAGAGCAGAGTGGAGAGAAGAGAGGAGAGCGGAAGGTGGAGAGAGAAGAGAGGAGTGGAGATTGGAGAGAGAAGATTGGAGAGTGGAGAGAAGAAAGAGGAGAGAGGAGAGAGAAGATTGGAGACAGGAGAGTGGAGAGAAGAGAGGAGAGAGGAAGGTGGAGAGAGGAGAGAGGAGTGGAGATTGGAGAGAGAAGATTCGAGAGAGGAGAGTGGAGATAAGAAAGAGGAGAGAGGAGAGAGGAGAGTGGAGAGTGGAGAGAAGAAAGAGGAGAGAGGAGAGTGGAGAGAGAAGATTAGAGAGTGTAGAGAGGAGAGTGGAAAGTGGAGAGAGAGAGTGGAGAGAGGAGAGTGGAGATTGGAGAGAGAAGATTGAGAGTGGAGAGAAGAAAGAGGAGAGAGGGGAGTGGAGAGAGGAGAGAGGAGTGGAGATTGGAGAGAGAAGATTAGAGAGAGGAGAGAGGAAAAAGGAGAGAGGAGAGTGGAGAGAGGAGAGGAGAGAGGAGAGTGGAGAGAGGAGAGTGGAGAGAAGAAAGAGGAGAGAGAAGATTAGAGAGTGGAGAGAGAAGATTAGAGAGTGGAGAGAGGAGAGTGGAGAAAGGAGAGTGGAAAGTGGAGATTGGAGAGTGGAGAGAAGAAAGAGGAGAGTGCAGATTGGAGAGAGGGGGGAGAGGAGAGTGCAGATTGGAGAGAGGAGAGTGGAGGGAGGAAAGAGAGGAGAGTGCAGATTGGAGAGAGGAGAGAGGGGGGAGAGGAGAGAGGGGGGAGAGGAGAGAGGGGAGAGGACAGTGCAGATTGGAGAGAGAGGGGAGAG